>NC_135535.1:176856008-177159038 GCF_045843805.1 Urocitellus parryii | reverse complement strand
CTCCAAGTGATGCTTGATTTTTCCTTTCTTCTTTTATCATTGATTTTCAGTTTCATTCCATTATGATCAGATAAGATGCATGGTATTATCTCTACCCCTTTATATTGTCTAAGAGTTGCCCTGTGACATAATATATGGTCTATTTTTGAGAAGGTTCCATGTGCTGCTGAAAAAAAAGTGTAACTACTTGATGTTGGGTGGTAAAGTCTATATATGTCAATTAAGTCTAGGTTATTAATTGTGTTGTTGAGTTCTATAGTTTCCTTGTTTAACTTTTGTTTGGAAGATCTGTCCAGTGGTGAGAGAGGTGTGTTGAAGTCTCCCATGATGATTGTATGGTGGTCTATCAGACTCTTGAACTTGAGAAGAGTTTGCTGGATGAACACCGCTGCACCATTATTTGGGGCATATATATTTATGATTGTTATGTCTTGTTGGTTTATGGTTCCCTTGAGCAGTATGAAGTGTCCTTCTTTATCCCTTTTGATTAGCTTTGGCTTGAAATCTATTTTATTAGATATGAGTATGGACACGCCTGCTTGTTTCCGCTGTCCATATGAGTGGTATGATTTTTCCCAACCTTTCACCTTCAGTCTATGGATATCTTTTTCTATCAGATGCGTCTCCTGTAGACAGCATATTGTTGGGTCTTGTTTTGTGATCCATTCTACTAGCCTGTGTCTCTTAATTGGTGAGTTTAAGCCATTGACATTTAGGGTTATTATTGAGATATGGTTTGTACTTCTATCCATATTTGTTTGTTAATGTTACTAAACCTGATTTGTTATCCTCTTTGACTACTTTCCCCCCTTTACTGTCCTACCTCCCATTGTTGGTTTTCAATGTTATTTTCCATTTCCTCTTCCTGCAATGTTTTGCCAAGGATTTTTTGAAGAGATGGTTTTCTAGCTGCGAATTCTTTTAACTTTTGTTTATCATGGAAGGTTTTAATTTCATCTTCTAACCTGAAGCTTAATTTTGCCGGATACACGATTCTTGGTTGGAACCCATTTTCTTTCAGTGTTTGAAATATGTTATTCCAGGATCTTCTAGCTTTCAGAGTCTGTGTTGAGAGATCAGCTGTTATCCTGATTGGTTTACCCCTAAATGTAATCTGCTTCCTTTCCCTTGTAGCTTTTAAAATTCTTTCCTTATTCTGTATGTTGGACATCTTCACTATAATGTGTCTAGGTGTGGATCTCTTATGGTTTTGTACATTCGGCGTCCTGTAGGCTTCTAGGATTTGGGATTCTGTCTCATTCTTCAAGTCTGGGAAGTTTTCTCGTATTATTTCATTGAATAGGCTGTGTATTCCTCTGGTTTGGAGCTCTGTGCCTTCCTGTATCCCAATGACTCTTAAATTTGGTCTTTTGATATTGTCCCATATTTCTTGGATGTTCTGTTCATGGTTTCTTAGCAGACTTGCTGAGCTGTCTATGTTCTTTTCCAGTTGAAATACTTTGTCTTCATTGTCTGATGTTCTCTCTTCTAAGTGATCTACTCTGCTGGTAGTATTCTCAATTGAGTTTTTAAGTTGGTTTATTTTTTCCTGCAATTCTAGTATTTCTATTTGTTTGTTTTTTATTTCCTCTATCTCCCTGTGAAATTGATCTTTTACTTCCTGGATTTGTTTGTCAATGTGATCTTTCATTATCTGATTTTGCTGTCTCATGTCTTCCTTGAGACTCCAGATCATCTGAAGCATGTATATCCTGATCTCTCTATCTGACATTCCATCTGTTGCACCTATTACCTCTTCTAAAGTTGAGTTGACCTGCATTGCCTGTGGTCCTTTCTTTCCTTGTCTTTTCATACTGCTGGCGTTTCTTTCTGCTTGGTGAAACTGTTGTGTTTTGAAATTTTCCCTCTATTTATTTATATTGCTCTTGTATAGTTGAATAATCACCCTTGCAGGGCATGTAGTGGCTGTGATCCTCCTCCAATTGGTGTGATCCGTCTACCACGCTGGGAGGCCCTAGGTCTGCTCTGCTGGTCGGTCAAAGGTCCGCCTACCCAGCAGGTACGAGGGGCACCTCTATCACTCCGCAGGTTGCTGGGCCTAACCTCCCGATGGGTCAAAGGTTCCCCTAGCTTGCAGGGGGCTGCTCCCGGAGCGAGAGCTAGGCCTCCCGGGGGAGCCCGGATGGTGGAGGCCGACTGCCGGTTCAGGCGGGGTGGGCCAAGCCGCACTGGGTGCCGGCGGCTTGCAAACGCGGCTGGTATCAGCAGGACTTAACTCCTGCACCCGCTGCGGGGGCACCTTTATCGCCGAGTAGCTGCGGTCGCGTGGTTGGGACCCGGGCGGGTGGGGCCGCTTCTCCCAGGGCGAGAGCTGGGCCTCCCGGGGGAGCCCGGATGGCGGAGGACTGCCGGTTCAGGCGGGGCGGGCCAAGCCGCTCCGGGATCCCGCGGGTTGCAAAGGTGGCTGGCGTCTGCAGGACTTAACTTCTGCACCCGCCGCCGGTTCGGGCGGGGCGGGCCAAGCCGCTCAGGGTTCCCGCGAGTTGCAAAGGTGGCTGGCGTCTGCAGGACTTAACTTCTGCACCCACCACGAGGGCACCTTTATTGCCGAGTAGCTGTGGCTGCCTGGTTAGGAACCGGGCGGGTGGGGCCGCTTTTCCCTGGGCGACAGCTAGGCCTCCCGGGGGAGCCCGTATGGTGGAGGACTGCCGGTTCGGGCGGGGCTGGCCAAGCCGCTCAGGGATCCCGCGGGTTGCAAAGGCGGTTGGCGTCTGCAGGACTTAACTTCTGCACCCGCCGCCGCTTGGGCAGGGCGGGCCAAGCCGCTCAGGGTTCCCGCGGGTTGCAAAGGCGGCTGGCGTCTGCAGGATTTAACTTCTGCACCCGCCACGTGGGCACCTTTATTGCCGAGTAGCTGTGGCTGCCTGGTTAGGAACCGGGCGGGTGGGGCCGCTTTTCCCAGGGCGAGAGTTAGGCCTCCCGGGGGAGCCTGTATGTCGGAGGACTGCCGGTTCCGGCGGGGCGGGCCAAGCCACTCAGGGATCCCGCGGGTTGCAAAGGTGGCTGGCGTCTGCAGGACTTAACTTCTGCACCCACCAGGAGGGCACCTTTATCTCCAAGTAGCTGAGGCCACCTGGTTAGAAACTGGGCGGGTGGGGCCGCTTCTCCCGGGGCGAAAGCTAGGCCTCCCGGGGGAGCCCGTATGGCGGAGGACTGCCGGTTCGGGCGGGGCGGGCCAAGCCGCCCAGGGATCCCTCGGGTTGCAAAGGTGGCTGGCGTCTGCAGGACTTAACTTCTGCACCCGCCACGTGGGCACCTTTATTGCCGAGTAGCTGTGGCTGCCTGGTTAGGAACCGGGCGGGTGGGGCCGCTTTTCCCAGGGCGAGAGCTAGGCCTCCCGGGGGAGCCTGTATGTCGGAGGACTGCCGGTTCCGGCGGGGCGGGCCAAGCCACTCAGGGATCCCGCGGGTTGCAAAGGTGGCTGGCGTCTGCAGGACTTAACTTCTGCACCCACCACGAGGGCACCTTTATCTCCAAGTAGCTGAGGCCACCTGGTTAGAAACCGGGCGGGTGGGGCCGCTTCTCCCGGGGCGAGAGCTAGGCCTCCCGGGGGAGCCCGTATGGCGGAGGACTGCCGGTTCGGGCGGGTCGGGCCAAGCCGCCCAGGGATCCCGCGGGTTGCAAAGGCGGTTGGCGTCTACAGGACTTAACTTCTGCACTCGCCACGTGGGCACCTTTATTGCCGAGTAGCTGTGGCTGCCTGGTTAGGAACCGGGCGGGTGGGGCCGCTTCTCCCAGGGCGAGAGCTAGGCCTCCCGGGGGAGCCGCCTGCCGGAGCGGCTGATGGTTGGGGGACTAGACCTCTGTGCCCGCGTGGCCTTCCAAGATCCACTTCTCTGGGGCAACCTGTCACTTCGAGTAAACCTACCAGTTCACGGCAGCTCTCCTCTTAAGGAAGTTATGGTAGAAGTTCCTCCGTAGCTAGGCTGCAGCTGTTTCGATGAGTCTTTCATATCCCGTTAAAGTGGAGACGTTGGAGACGCTGCTTCCTCGCCGGCCGCCATGTTGGATTCTCCTCTAAATATAGTTCTTGACACTTATTTTACAGTCAGGTTTAGTTTCTTACAGGTATAAATACCAAAAATGCAAAGAAAGTATTCAGCATAAATACAACCAAGAGAAAAATAAGGATTGGATTTACATTACTATTTGGATATCAGTGACTTTACACAAAGGAAAATGTACAGTTGTTTTATGTTTTTTAGAGTTTAGTTGATTTGGTCTGCTTCCACAGTGGGGATACAGTACTGAGATCTGCTATTTAAAGAAAGTAATCTGACCCCTGTGGTCATGTCTATGTGTAGGAAGAACATATCTACCCTAGTTCAAGCTGCACCTGAAGTGGTTAGCCCCAGTTAACTGTTCTATCTTTTAATTTAAACCAAACCAAACCAAATCTAGAATGATATCAACTACAAGCAAATAGAAATATTAACTCTGATGAACAGAAACAACACTAAATCTTTAGAAAATCCAAAATATTTTCTTCATATTCAAAAGGATTCAATTAAAGCACCCAAGTAGAACAAAATTTACACTCTTTATTACGTTTGATTTCAGGACGCTTTAAAGATATGTGTATTTTCCCCTCAGAATCAGCAGAATTAAAAGCTTAGTCTACTTAAAGCACATCAAGATGAAAATAAGACTGTCATAAAATGATAGTGAAATATTCCCACATTAGACATGATTGCATTCCAAAACCATACACTGAAGAAAAAAACAGATCACAAGTTTAAATAAGGGGAGAAAAAATACTTTTAAGTAGAGGCATATGTTTTTCTAATGTATTTGCAATCAGTTTTATATACAATTTATATATTATAGTTTTACCTTTTCCCCTTAAAACTGAAAAAATTAGTTTCACATTTTTCATATATAAAATAGTATTCAATTTTTAAAAATCCATACAAATGTTATTACTATTTCTTATTTAAGCCCTCATCAGTGTATTTTCTCTATTGTATTTTTGAATTTTGTAAACAAATTATTACATCACGACCTGTGCTTGTTAGAGATCAATGCTCAGTCACAGATTAGTGTCACTGAGTATAAACAATGTGAAATCTATGTGTGCTGGGACATACCATTCACCAAATTTCTTAGCTGTTTCACGACTGTCTCTATCAACTTCTGTTTGTCTCGATCATTCTTCCTGAATTGGGCAAATATATTGTTCTTTTTGCTAGTATCCTTCATCCTAGAAACAAATGTGAATGAATAAGGTTAGTAGGAGGAAATTAAAAGCTATGCTATCACAAGTAAAATATATTGGCAAGCTCCAAATTACCTCACACTAATTCTATGCTTAAAAAATATTCTTCAAAGAAAAAAGGTACTAATGTAGTTACAGATAGAGAAAACACACACACACACACACACACACACATAAATGGTTTTATTTTACATTTTATATGAAGTGGTATTTTTGCATTAGAATGTAAATCTAAAATATGCTAAGTTTAAATATCATACCATTTTCTAATATTAAAAGTATGCTAAAATACTCTATGTGGATTCTGCAAACTACATTCACAGCAAGACAAGGTAAAAGGAAAAAAATGCATTAGAAAAATTAAAACAGCAATGTTTTTGCCTCAGTGGTGTTTCATAACATTATAAATCTATATTTATTTTATTTAAAAATTTTTTTGTAGTTGTAGATGGACACCATGACTTCATTTTATTTGTTTATTTTTGTGCAGTGCTAAGGATTGAACCCAGTGCCTCACACATGCCTTTAGGCAAGCACTCTGCCACTGAGCTCCAGCTCCAGCCCCTCTACATTTATTTTAAAAGTTCCTTAAGTCAAATATATCACACATATTGTGAAATGTGGGAAAATAATATATACTTTTAATTAAAAATTGAAGATTTTAGTAGTGATATGTAAAGTGAAATATGATTAAGTCAAGACAGACTGCCACATAATGAGAAGAAAAAAACACCTTAATTTGTGTTTAGCTGGACAAAGATGTGCCAGTAAATTGTTACCTCAGTTCTGACAGTATTATTTTTTTTTCTCTCTCACTTTTTGTGTGTATGGCAGGGGGCAGTATTAGGGATTGAACCCAGGGGCACTCTTATCACCAAGTTATCCCTAACTCTTTATTTTTTGAGTAAGTATCTTGCTAAATTTCCCAGGCTGACACTGAACTTAAGATTCTTCTGCCTCAGCCTTCCTAGTGGCTGGGATTACAAGTATATGCCACCATACCCAGCAATATTATTTTTTTCAAATTACATATTTCTCTATTTTCAAAGAAATCATGATATAGAGAGCCTAGTGGCAAACATTCCAATTCCTGGGCATGTTTTACAAGTACGTTCTTTCCTGAATCATACAGTTTTTTGTTGTTATTGTTCTCTTTTTTTTTTTTTTTTTTTTTTTTAACATAGCCTTGCTATATTGCCTAGGATGGTCTCGAACTCATAGGCTTATGCAATTCTCCTACCTCAGCCAAATAGCTAGGACTACAGGTGACACCACTGCACCTAATTGGGTTTTAATAAATTCAGTTGTCATTTATATCTGCAGGTTTTTTTTTTTTTTTTTTTTGGTGGTGGTGGTGCTGGGCCTAAACCCAGGGCCTGGAGCATGCTAGTAAAGGCTCTACCATTAGCCACACAAACCCGGTCCCCAATAAACATTTCTAAGGCCTATTAAGCCTGCAATTCAGGACACAAAAGAAAAAGTGTTTTGTTCACATTCATACACAAAAGCAATTGCATATGTAATTACAATTCTGAAGGGTAAGAAAAAAAGCTTATTTTTTAGTCATTAAAATAGTGAGCTTTTAAAAGCTCCATCTACATATATCTCTTTTCGTAAAAATTTCTAGTTCTTCATTTTGTCATTGACTCAAAATCTGTTAAAGGCTATACAAAATGTTTTCAGAATATACTCACTTCTCCAAAAGAGTAAGGGCTGTGTTTGGATTCACCCGAAGGTACTTTGAAGCTGGCTGTCCATAATCAGCTAGGTAAGTAGACCAATCCCAAACCATAAACAGGTCAAGGAGCTAAGAAAAATGGGGGAAATGTTATATTGACTTTTAATTATTGACCCATACACAAATTAAGTATATGCTATTCTTGGTCCTTTTTAACATGATTTGCTTCTTAGATGGAATGGAAAAAAGAAATTCATATCTAAAACTTCATTAACTGTATTTCATCTTTTTAAATGTTTATTTATTTATTTATTTAAAAAATATTTTAAAATTGTAGTTGGACACAATATCTTTATTTATTTAATTTTATGTGGTGCTGGGGATTGAACCCAGGGCCTTTCCCTTACTAGGCGAGCACTATATCGCTGAGCCACAACCCAGCCCTTAATATTTATTTTTTTTTAGTTTTAGGTGGACACAATATCTTTATTTTACATTTATGTGGTTCAGAGGATGGAACCCAGTGCCTCATGCATGCTAAGCAAGCACTCCACCACTGAGCCACAACCCCAGCCCCAGGACATTATCTTTTTTACTTTGGAATTACTAAAACTGTCAATAGTTGTTTTTCTAATAAATACTGAATTTTCAAATGATCATAAATAAAAACTTTCATTGTTCTGTGAATTATATTAACACATGCTAATGTCTAGAGAATTTATATTTATTCATTGTTCAGTCAGTACTCATATTTAATTAATAGGGGTTGATGCTACTAACTATACAAAGAAATTTAAAGAACCCTTTTCCTTAAAGATATGTTTACCTTTCAAAGGAGTTGTTTGCATGCAGACTTTTCTAAAGTAATTCAAACCAAAGGCTCAGATAATCTCAATTAAGTGCATTAAAGAACCTCTGCTGGATTCTCCCTGGTGACAGATCCCCAGTATTATTATGAAAGGAGGACTTCAGGATTTGGCCTGTTAACTTTAGGCAATCATTTTGTATAAACAAACAACAACAAAAAAAGAAACTCTCTTGTTTTCCATAGTGTCTTAAAATTGACTGTTTGCTTTATAAACTCCAGTTAGAATCATTGTCAAATATGGAAGTAATCTTTTAAAAGCAATGCCATGCCTAACCCAAAGCACCAAACTCCTTATCCAACTTTAAAACAGTAATCCCCTTTAAGCCATTTAAAACCAACTTCCTATCCCCATCTGAATTGTTTCAGAAAGCTAAATGCTTTAGTTACTACTTCCCCTATTTTTTTTTTTTAAACTCACTGCATAAGTTAGGAGACTACTGGTTTAACTTTCAAATGAAGGAAGCATTTGGATTTACTTGAAGAATACATAAACTGACCTACTGACTCTGAGAAGGATGAAACTTCAAGGGTTATTAACCACAACTAAGTAAAGGTTAGAATAAACTATCTTTTCTTTAGGAAGGCAAGGGACTTGTCTGACTATTTTTCCATCCAATTTACAACTTTCAATAGAGGCTCTTGCAAAAGGTAGAAACTGCTATAAAAAATATTAGCTACTGAAAGTAACTACTAAAAGCCACTTACTGTCAGACAAGAAAACATTCTAGGCCATACTAGAAGTTGAAACACTGGTACAGAAAGCATACTGAAACAATGTTTAATATACTGTTTGAAAAAGAAAAGGAAACTTATATGTAAATTTTTTACTGTTGTTTGTCAGTAAATACTTTTCCTCTTTTTTCACATGGAGAGAAAGTTACTTTCATACACTCAGGTGGTGAAAATATAATTGATATAATTTATCTGCAATGTGATCCTCCAAGTGTTTAAGCACCTTATAAAAATGGACATTCTCTGACTCAGTAATTGCACTTCTAAAGGAATGTAACTTCAGGTAACATTAATAAAGGTAAACAAAAATTTATGCACAAAGATGGTAAACTCAAAAATGTTATTTGGATGTTATTTGGTTATCAAAAAATTGAAAACACCATTAATCCCAGTGTTATGAGTGATTAAGTAGTGAGGTGTATCTGCATGATGAATATAATAGTATGTGCTTAAAATTTACATAGAATTTTAAATTACTTGGGAAGATGTTTATGATAAATGTTGCTACTTAATTTAAAAAACATATAAAACATAACTAAAAGAAAAGCTGGGCTTGGTAGTGTACACCTGTAATTTCAGTTTCTCAGGAGACTGAGGCAGGGAGGATACTGAGTTCAAGGCCAGCCTCATCAATTTAGTGAGAACCCATTAAAAAAAAAGACTTAAAAAATATTAACAATGGTAGTTATTTATATGGTGACATTATGGGTAACTGCTACTTACTTTCATAATACTCTACAATGAACATTTGCTAATACTATGGATTTAAAATTTATATATTCACGTATTAAAATACATTCTAATAATGAACACCTTTCACAGTCATCAGTAAAAGCCTCATTCTGAAGGATTCCTCTCAGGTTTATGTATGTGTTTGCACAAGTGTATGTGATCATGCAAACAGTCAGCAGAAAGTAACCACTTAATATATTGGTTGTCATCTCCCTTTCTTTCCAAAGGCATTATTAGCAATGTGACCTTTGGGATGTAGAAGAGGAAAGAGTCTTAAATAAAGTTCTTTTTCTTTCTAAGTTTTTCTACACCCTGGTGAGAAAGGAGGAGTCTACTTAATGAATTAAAAGCCTACATCAATTGCACCTCTGAATACAGTACTGTTTCTTCTACAACACAAAAACAGAACTTTCCTAAACACTAAACTTATAATTTTAATATATGGCCAAATATCACATGCAAATCTCTAGAAACTACAAGAATCACAAAACTTAACCTACCTGCTCACATGTAGACAAATATACGTGCTGTCACATTTACATTAGTACTTGTGCATAATTGATCTATACATGTATCTGTGGAAAGCTGCACATTAAAGATGATGCAATGCATTGCCAATATGGATTAAAGGTCTAAACATCAAGATAAAAATCCCTTTAGTTATTCAACAAATATTGACTGCCCACCTGTAACATTCCAGACACTATGCTAAGTACCATACACGTACTGAAATCAGGCAATATCCCATTCCCCAAGCAGCTTACATTATTAAGTGGGGATGCAATAAACAAGAAAAAAGCTGGGCATAGTTACACACACCCATAATTTCAGCAACTTGGGAGCCTGAGGCAGGAGAATTGAATGTTTGAAGTCAACCACAGCAATTTATCAAGACCCCATCTCAAAATAAAAAAAATAAGAAGGGCTAGAATATTATGCTAAGTGAAGTAAGCCAATCCCCCGTCCTCCCCCCCCCCAAAATACTGATCCATAATGGGATGGGGAAGGGAGTATGGGAGGAATGGAGGAACTTCAGATAGGACAAAGGGGATGGAGCAGAAGGAAAGGGGTTTGGGGGTAGGAAAGATGGTGGAATGAGATGGACATTATTACCCTAAGTACATGTATGAGGACACAAATGGTGTGACTCTACTTTGTGTACAACTGGAGACATGAAAAATTGTAATATGAATTGAAATGCATCCTGCTGCCATGTATAACAAGTTAGAAATAAATAAATAAATAAATTAAAAAATGGAGGACTTGGAAATGTAGCTCAGAGGTAAGACATCCCTGAGTTTGATCCACAAAAAGATAAAAACAAAACAAAAAAAATAGGTAATACGTTGGTGTTAATATGAAATTATTAAAAAAAACACTATTCACAGAACATCCTACTATTAAGCTACAGTAAGACATGAGGAAGCTACTATTACTTTAATACAGAATAAGATAGAAACCACTGATTGTTTATTCATTATTCTCAGTCTCTGTTGGATTCTTCTCTTCTCTTTTCTTGTAGTGGGGATTAAGCTGAGGGTGCTTTACCGCTGAGCTTCATCTCTAGTCCTTTTTATTTTTTGTTTTGAGACAGGGACTCCCTAAATTTCCCAGGCTGGCCTCGAAACTGGGATTCTCCTTCCTCAACCTCCCAAAACTATTGGGATTACAGGTGTGTGCCAGTGAACCTGGCTTTCATTGAATCTAAAGGCTGAACATTTGAGTACCACTTCAGTGTCTAGGTTCCAAAGGATGAATGGATGTAGATAAGAGAGGAATGGGGCCAGCAAGCATGCTGATCTCATTTTCTGATTTCTCATTTCCATGAATATAAGGATTTTTCAAATGCACACTACTGCTGGAAGGAGTAAAGAGAGAAAAGCTTCACCAAGCTGGCAAGCAAAATCAAAGTGTGTTCAGCATAATGAAACCACTCAGTAGATATTCAAGAAAGAACTGATTTACGATAACAGACTACTATTCCAAGTATACCGAGGAGTTTTTAACTTAAGTTTCACGAGTTTAAATTTTAAAAAAAAGAGCACATTATAAACTACTCTGGCTTATACTGCCTGTAGGCAAACTGACTCCTCTCCGTCTCTCCCAGGATTTCAATGGGGATAGCATATTGATAAAGAGGGTAGATTCCTTCATGATATTATTTTTGCATTAGGTCTAGTTATTGAGTAAAACAATTTCTAGAGAAAGCACCACTAATATTTCTGAATGTTATCTTTGATCCACAACAATTATAAGGTCATTTTCCAATTTTTAAAATACATTTCTGTAAAAAGAACGGTATAACACAAAACCAGGACTTTATTCCTCGGTCCCACTTGGCCAGATTTTAGGGCCTAAATCTATTTCCTTAGGTTGCTACCCATTCCTGTTCTGACTGAGAAGCACAAATCCTGTTTTTTGATTTTGATAGCCTAAAAACAATATGACTGAAAACAGAAGGGAGACCACTGGAGGAGAGGAAGGAAGCCAGGTGAAGGGAGGAGGGAAAGGAAAGGGGAGAAATGGAGAATAAAACTAACAAAATTATGTTATGTACACAGATGAATATGTAACAACAGTCCACTATTATGTCCAATTATAATGCAACAATGAAAAAAATCAAAATTGCTCCAGCATCAGAGTGTGATGGGAAGAAAAGAGGAAACTTGGATGCTGTCAGGTGAAATCACTGACATTCAGCTTCACTCCATATTATAGTCAATGCTTTGGGGACTGCCTCTCACAATTGCTCAGGTTTCACAGGATATGCTGTGTTTTTAATATTAAAACCTCAATTATAGAAAATCTCACCTCTATTTGAGTAGTGCTTCCTTCAGATGGCAATGCACAAATAATACATTTGTTATTAATCACACAAAATCTCTTTGAGTCTTGTAAACAAACAGTAAGACATGGTGTCTCAACAGGTGAATTTATTAGTTAACACATATAACTGAAATTCAAAGATGTGGATCAAACATGAACAAAAACAAAAATCTCCCTGGATTATCCAGAAGTAATTTTATAATTACTTATTAAAGGATAAAGTCAGGTATATGGTAATGAAAATTGGTATTAAGTTATATAAACAGGTTTGTCCCAACAGTTGAGTAAAATAATTCCACCTTAAATCCTTTTGGGAAGTAAGCAAACTATGGATCATATAAAAATGAATAGCAAAACAATGTGCCTCAGTTTTATCTCATCACGATTTATAAGATTATCTGAAATTAGTATCCTTTTTTTCCCACCAAGGATTCAAAAATACCCTTCATAACTAATAACATTAAGTGGATTTACACCAATACTTGTACATGAGTTATAAATTTCATTTCCTCAGTGCTCCCTGTGTGTCCAGAAAACAAAAAGAGCAGCTTAAGGGGAGAAGAGGTTGCATGGGTGGTCCCATTTATAGGCTCAAAAAGTTGAATTACGGAGGAATCTATCTGTGTCAACCCATTTAGCTTGCTGACAGCTTCCTATCCCAGGAACTCACTCCTAAACCACACCCAAGAAACTTGGGGTCTCAGACTTGATGAAGTCACTTTATGCAAATGACAGAATGAATCTAGGCAGATTTAAAACCATTCTTTGGAACTCTTGAAGTGGCTTTTTGCCTTTGTAAAAATGAATACACGTTTCCAGGTCATTTTTTCCTTGAATCTGGTTTAGCTTTCTTTGTTTTGGGTCTTTTGGATTTTGCTTTTGAAGCACCTCAGGGGCAGTGACCCAAGACAGAAGAAAATAAAGTTAAGCCAACCTCAAGAGAAAAGCAATTGGGGATACTAGGTTTGCTTTTGTAAATGTGAACAGTGACCTGGGGGCTCAGGGTCAACCTTAGTTCCCCAAGTTCCCTTTTCCAAACACTAAATCCACCTGGGACCTCAGGGTTGCTTTGCAGATTCCAAAAGTAAACCAGGAGATCGGTTTTCCTTTGCCACCAAAAAACAAAGCTGAAGCAAAGCTTCCTAGAGTGCTCCAGAGGTTTAAACAACAACAAAACTCCTAAATCCAATACAGCTTTTAGGAAGAATACTTGTCCTTCGAACAATTCCTAATTAGCTGCCACTGGGAATTCAAGAAAAATAGGTCTTACTAAATTAGCCACATTGGAGAAAAAGCAGAAGTCCTTTTTCTAAATAGATAATGGAATCAAATAATGAGCCCCATATTTTTTATTTTTTATTTTTGTGAGAGGGTTTTGCGAAGTTGCTGAGGCTGGTCTCAAACTTGAGATCCTATTGCCTCACTCTTCAGGATCATGGAGACTATAGGTGTGCACCACCACACTTGGCTCCATGATTTTTAAAGCATTTGGCTTTTCCTTCTTTTACCACTATGTGAAACCATAATCAGAAAACTCCACTTGCAGAATAGAAGATAATTTTAAGTATCAGCCAGAAGAAGCCTGGTCAAAACTATAAAGAAGCAAAACAATATTGTGCCTTCGGCAACCTCCCTTTCTTGCCTTTAGGTTTTAATTTTCCTTGGCTACCTACTGGATTTCTGATACACTTTCACTCAAGTCTGCCTTCTTCAAATGTCCCATTTGCCAAGCCTAGTGTCAGCCAGTCTTGCCACTCTTCCTCTGTGAGGACTAGGAGTGACCTCTGAGCACTTCATGCAGAAGAGGCTGCTGAAAGGCACTGGTGCTCTTAAGTCACTTTACTCAGATGAACTGCATATGGCAGAGGTAGAATGCTCTTCAAGTATTTTTGATGCTCAGCTATATGGAATTCCCAGCACCACAAAAAGAAAAAAAAAAAAAAACTTCGGTAAGCAAGCAACTGTGCAGGCAGCCCTCTGACAGCACCTTGTCTGGGTGAGCTGCTCCTTTTCTGTGTCCTCACAATACCTTCCATATACTGCTATCACATTATTTATCATGGTATACTGTACTACTTTATTTTTCAAGGGTTAGTTTCTCTACCCATTAAATAATCAAACATCAGTAATTCATTTTTTAGTTTTAATGATTCATGGCTATCTAAGGGCTCGATATTTCCAATATCCCAGTGGCTGAAGTGCTTTTTCCTCCTCCTGTAACATACTCTGTAAATGCTTCAAGGATGATGACTTTGTTTTACTTAAAATGTATACCTTCACATTTGACCCAGCACCTGGTAATATAGTAAGCACCAACTAAATGTTGAGATAAACTGTATATGTTACCTTTTTTAAAAAATTTCTTCTTATTTGTTCTACTTAGTTGTATATGGCAGCAGAATGTACTTCAATTCATTGTACATAAATAGGGTGCAAAAACATTTCAATTCTCTGGTTGTACACAGTGTAGAGAAACACCATTCATGTAATTATACATGTACCTAGAGTAATGATGTCCATCTCCTTCCACCATCTGCATATGTTACCTTTTAACATAATTTCATAAGTCTACACAGAATTTATGTCTTACATACTAACAATATGGTTATGTTATTGTTTACATGTAAATTACTAATACAACTTTTGAGTTTAAAGTTCTGCTCCTGAGATTAACTTATGTACTCTAGTGATGCCACCACCAAACATGTTAAATAGCATTCCCAGGTCATACATTTAATTTTTCTGTCCAAATTCATTACATCATCTGCTATACTTACAAAATAGGCAATTATGTAATGACTTCATCAATGAGGCTCAAAGACTTTCAAAACTAAGGAAATTAAACCCTGAAATTCATAAGAGAGGTGTTCACCAGATTTTCAGTTTTCTCTGATGAGTCATTTTGTTTCATTGAAGCTATGAAGAAATAAGATCTGCCAGTATGAATGGACTTTGGAAGAACTCAAGCAACAAAAGAAGACAATATGGATTAGTCAATGAAAAAAATTGTATGCTGATGTGTCTATATTCCAGAACATGGCAGATGCTTTAATGACACACGCTAGACTAAGCTTGAATTTCTTTATGTACTCCTTTTTAGAGCACCTGTTAAGAAAAACAAGGGGGAGGGAATACTAGTTTTTTTCAAATTGTTAGGAATCTAAGTGGGTATTCTCCACCAACTCCCCCCATCCCTCCTAGCTAATGGTTGTGATTTAAAATCAAGCAAATGAAAACTTGGTGAATTTAATAGCTCAATTAACTTAATCTTCAATAAAATTCGTCACATGTGAGACTCTAAAATTTTAGTAAGTCAAACAATATTCATAATTTGCCATTATGAATGCCATTATGTTATTAATGCTGTTGATTTAAAGGAAAAAAAAGCTCAACTAAAATTAAAACTAAATACTTTAGACACCAGAGACATCTTGTCATTCCCTCTTTAAAAAGAAACTCAGATCAAAGAGAAAGAATATTATAACATAGTAGTGAGTACTTGCATTTAAGGGGGCTTGCATCCTTAGTCAGTTCTTTCTTTCAAATCATATAATAGATTTTACCATATTCACTCAATTAAAAATATGTATTTAGTTTATTTTTCTTGAATCTAAAAGGCACTTATTTTTTAACCCCTAATTATTCATTTACTTCCAAACCTGATTGTATATGTAATTACCTTTTGTCAGATATAATAATTTGCTCAATAAACATGTCAGAACACTTGCTACTTAGACTGTTTCAACAGATAAATGTCTTTCCACAACCTCAAGGCATAATTAAATACGGGGAGGAGGGCAGTTATCAAAATCAAACCACACTGAAGCTGATTCACTACGGCAGGAATTCACAGCATGCAGGCAAGGCCTACTTTGGGGCTTGATGCTTGCCTGAGTGCTCAGTTAGTGAAGAGATTTCTAAGACAAGGTAACAGTGACAACACTGCAACATTCTGACTCCCGCAGGTATCCATGTGAACTTCAAAATGGGCAAAAGATGAACTTTTAAGATGCAGTTTAATTAAGAAGCAACTACTGGCAAGTAGCTATTGGTAACACATCCTTACTACAGGTTACAGCAATAGAACACAAAAAAGGAAACTAAATAAAAACAAAGGAAACACATTCCTTGGGAAGATAAATGCAGCCACTGGAATTAAATGGATTGTGACCTAAGTCCTACAATCCTCGTATAATGTGAATCTGCACTATGGGAGTGCAAAGAAAAATCCCTACCTGACCTCTGGATAACCTAAACAGGAAATCAGGACATTTCTAAGGAAAATCAACTGTGTCATCCTGTTAAGATAATTGTTTCCATTGACACTTTGCATAAACATCTTACTCGACCATCAGAAAAAAACCTAAGCCACAGCGTCTCTTCTTTGTAATACATAAAAACAGTGCATGGCCCAGTTCCGTCAATTCATGTGAGAAGGTAAAATTTCATTGATGATAATTAGGAGGAAAACAAAAAAGAGGAGAAAGATATTAATAGGTAAAAAAGTTGGAAGTAGTTATAAATATTAAAAGTAGAACTTAATTCCTGGTAAGAATCTGGGGAATAACTTTAAAGAAAGCCTTAATAAACACCACAAGTTAAAATGAGTAAGCATTATTTTAAAAGAATAATTAAAAAATATGACATTTAATTATGGTGCTTAAGATTGTTAGAAATTAGCTCCATTGGTTGGGGATAATCAAGTCCTCCATTATCTCATTTCATCAATATTCCATGAAGCTGGGTGTGGTGGTGCATTCCTGTAATCTCGGCAAATTCGAGAGGCTAAGACAGGAGGATCACAATTGCAGGGTAGCCTTGGCAATTGAACAAGAACCTGACAGGGGATGTAGCTCAATGGTAAAGTCCCACTGGGTTCCATCCCCAGTGCCACTCCCCTCAAAAAAACCCTTTGAGGATATTATTTGCTTTTCTTATTTGTCACTTGAATAAGAAAACACCTAGGAGCTAATGCTTTAAGCTTGGGGTATAGCTCGGCAGAACACTTGCTTAGCATGATCAAGGTCCTGGGTTTCATCTCATTGACAGAGCTATGTACAAATGATTAGTAGTAGAGCATTAAATATTGCTAAATATTGCGAGGCAGGGTAAAAAGACCTGAAAAACCCTCTAAGGTGATACCTAAACTGAGTCTTAAGAAGGAGTTAATTCAGGACATGTAAAAATATTTTAAGCAGATGGAACAACATGAGGAAAGGCACAAAGATGAGAAATAGTGTGCTCATTAGGAGTGTGATGCACTTTAGTACTGCTAAATTGAAATACAAGTTCAGGACAGGCTGGAGGAAAGGACAGGGGCTGTCTGGATCACAAAAGGATATATGTGCCTTATTTGGGAATTTTGGATAGCCATTGATAGGTTCTAAACAAGGGAGCTGACTTGGTCAGATTCACTACTTAGGTAACTCTAATAGTTTTGTGAAGAATGAATTTAAGGAGAAAAAACTTAAGACAAAAAAATATAAGACTGTTTTGACAACCTTATAATAAACTGAGATAGGTAGCTGGCATAGAAGAGGATGCATAGGTGTAGGCAGATACTTAAGATGGAGAGAAGAGGATGGGTCTGAGAAATATTTTGGAGAAAAAATTCCTAGGACTTGTTGATTAGCTATAAGACATGCTTCCACCAACCAAAACAGAACATAGAAAGAAGACATGATCCAACAATGAGGGAAAATGACATATTGAAAGGATGTGGGACATACATCTAAACAGAAGTATCTACCAAACAATCTGATGTGTATCTGGAGCTCATATCAGTTTACATCAGAGACATGATGAAGAGTGGATCAGCTCACTCAGGTAAAGAGCAGAGACAAAGGGAGTATGCTGCAGAAGAAACCTCAGGGATATTTAGGGAACAAGAAAAGGAGACCACAAAGAAAATAAAAGGGGGCTGGGGATGTGGCTCAAGCGGTAGCGTGTTCGCCTGGAAATCGGTGCGGCCCAGGTTCAATCCTCAGCACCACATACAAACAAAGATGTTGTGTCCGCCGAAAACTAAAAAATAAATATTAAAAAAAATGTATCACATCATGATTTATAATACGGTTTGGTATTGCTGTCATTTAAAAAAAGAAAATAAAAATAAAAACATTAATAGAGTTCAACTTTCAAAGGAGAGGAGATTTTAAAGAGGACATGATGAACACCATTCGTTGTGACAGAAAGAACCAGTCAGATAAAGGCTAAACACATTTACTAGCCTTCTCTGGTGACCTAAGTGAATATTGTTTTAGCACATGGCAAAGCAGATACTAAGAACTGAGGAATGAACGAGAAATGAAGAAAAATGATAATAAGTTCTAAACTACTCTTTTAAGAAAATTTAATGCAAAAGAGAGAAGAGAGGTTGGAAATAGCTAGAATGAAACCAGAAGATTCTCTTTTGGATAGGAGAGATTTGAACATGTTTTTAGGCTGCAGTAATCAGGAAAAGGCTAAAGGAAAAGAAAGGTAGGTGAATACTGAAACAAAGTCCCATAGAAAAGATAGGGTCAAGGGCAAAGGAGGAGAGAGCCTCATTAAAATGGCTACTTACCACCTGAGAATGACAGAAAGGAAGTGCGGTTCGGTGTGCATATCTGCAAATTCAACAGTGGGAGACTACTGGTTATGGAAATGAATGAAAGAAAGCTCCAAGGGGCTGCAGCTTCTCTCAAGTAAGGAAGAACAAAGGTCTCTGAATAGAAATGGGCAATTAAGGGGATACCAATCTTTTTCACTGCTTAGCCGGTGAAAAAAATGTGCATGGCAACTAGAGAGGGCTGCAGTGATAGTATACCCTGAATTTTATGAGGAGACGGTGAAGAAAGCATTCTGACAACAGTTGAAGCAGTAAGGCCATTTATATTGGAGTGAAGGTTTTCAAGTGATTCGATGTAAGAGTGCTGGACGAAATGAAAAGAGAGACTACATAGAATAAGGGAACAAAACAGGAGAAAGGTCAGGAGGTTGGGGAGGGGAAAATGAAAGTGAAAAAAGGGATTTAATTTCACTGAGAAATGGCAGTGTCTGACCAGGTCTCATAGAGAAAAATGGTGAAGGCTGCAATTAGATTTCCAAAAGGGCAGGGAAACATCTACCTGAATGTGTGAAATCTCAGAACACCTGGAGCAGCTGCAACAGCCCTGCTAAGGGGAGAGTTTTTGAGAGCTGTAGAACCAGTGATTAGATTTTCTGAAGTCCCTTCCTTCTGATTCTCAAGGCTTAGAATATCATGATCATGAAAATCGTAGATTCACAGACTGAAGATAATTAACAATGCCCTGACATTTAAGAAAACACAGAAAAGAATCAAAGAAAAGGAGAAAACTTTACATTGTAAAATACTGTAGGAACTAAAATGTCACTTAACATTAGTATTAAGCATTGAAATATATACCTAAACATAATTTTAGGCAAAAATATTATAAAAGATTTATTTTCAAATTAAAAAGCCCCTCAGTAATTTGTCTTCTGATATTAGTAAAAAATTCATCATGATTATATCCAATTGGCTCTCAAGAGATCACTATTGACCTTTTCACTGATACTAATTTCTTTTACAATATGCTTTACACGTGCGAGTGGAGGAATGCATTCCTTTGAAATGCCAAAAATTTTAGCAGTGTTGAGTTCTCTGATCCTTCTACATTTCAAGATGGGTAGCTCTGTGGGCTACTGATAATTTTCTAAAGTTTGGAGTAAGTATATATGCCGGGTTCTGGGATTTGGAACAGAGGTAATAGCTCTCCCTTTAAGATAATCAATAAAAGCTTACTGAACTATAAACTAATTTTTACTTCATACAACACTTTTGAGAAGCAAAAGATTAAGTACTGTGTCTTTTCTGGCACAAAACAGCCACAAAGGAAAAATAGATTAATATATAAGAAAAGCTACTTTAAACCATTGGAAAGGTTTGTATACAGTTTCAGTCTGAGATCATTTCACATACAGATGGGTTACCTATAGTGGATCCTGATTATGCAAAGTTCACTTAATCTCCTATGGTTAGTTTTTCTTTATCTCCATTCTAGACCATTAGCTATATTTGTGCACACATTTTCACTTGAACATCTGATTCAAGGGAATGCAGGCCTTTCAGTACTTTATAAAAGGAGAAACTAAGTTTCAGAGAGATTGTGTCTTGTTCAAATTTATATGTAAAATATAACTGGAATCTAATTTCTTATTTATTTGTTTTGTTTTGTTTGGGGATGGGTGGGTATTGGGGATTTTACACAGGGGAGCATAACCACTGAGCTTTAGCCTCATCTAATTTACTATTTATAGTGCTTAAAAAACTAGACTAGGATGGCTTAATTGACATAAGATTTCCTTTTGTTTGTATGTATACCAATCTGCTCTCAAAAAGAATGCTAAATAGGGCCTTTTAGAGCCCTATTTAGACTCACACTGTATATGGCAAATGCTGATAGGTGCTGTATAGGGAATATTGTTTTATAAATCGAAAAGATGCTAATAGTGACAGTGGTGATTATTTGTAATAGTCATTAGCATGTGAAACACTGTATTATTACTGTTTTGTTTTTTTTAGACAAAGTATTTAACTATTTAAAATTTCATAACTATATTCCAAACTACTTATATGAAAAAAAGAGAAACATTCAATAAAAGACAATTGTTAGAGACAAATATTTCTTATCCATGAATAATAACAAGTTTGGCAAAAATGTGATTTTGTGTATGTAGGGGGGATTGAATTTGTGTGCTCTACCAATGAGCTTCATTCCCAGACCTTTTTATTTTCGAGTTTATGATTCTCTTGTCTCAACCTCCTGAATTGCTGAGATTACAGGTATGCAGCACTGTGCTGGCCCAAATATGAATTAATTTTGAAAGATATGCTTCACTGTTGGATAGTGTCAATACTGAGTTTCTATTTAATGATTAAGTTAATGTATATAATATATTGATCAAAGACCAAAATTCACAATCCTTTACTGTGATCAACTATTTAAAAATTTTTAAGCTATTCCTTTGAGTGAAAAAAATGATAAGAATTTTGACGATTAAGAAAACATTTAAAGGGGGAATGGGGGTGGGAAAGATGATGGAATGAGATGGATAACATTACCTAGGTACATGTATTACTGCACATATGGTGCAATGCTACATCATGTACATCCATAGAAATGTAAAATTGTGCTGCAATTGTGTAATGAATCAAAATGCATTCTTCTGTCATATATACCTAATTTTTAAAAAAATCTGAGGGCTGGGGATGCAGCTCAGTGGTAAAGAGCCTGTCTTGTACTCCAAGTCCTTGGTTTAATCCTCAACACTGCAAAAAACAAACAAAAAAACAAAAACAAAGAGTATGCACACAAGAGAGAAAGAAACTAAAAATCAACAAAACTCAGCACAGTGATGGATTATGGACATCTGTAATCCCAGCTAGTTGAGAGGCTAGGGTAGGGAGATAGCTAGTAAGAGGCCAGCCTGAGCAATTTAGTAAGACCTTATGCTGGCCAACTTGGTAAACTTTTAACTCATTAAAAAATAAAAAGAGCTGGTGATGCAGCTTAGTGATAGAAGTTTGCCTAGTATGTGTGAGGCCCTGGGTTTAATCCCTAGTACCCCCCACCCCTGACACATACACACACATACATACACACACACACACACACACACACACACACAAACCCAACCAAACAGTAAGCATGTATTATTTAATGTTATTTTTGAAGTTATTAAAGTGTATGTTTACTTCGAGTTTTTGTTTTCAAAAATTATTTGAGAGAGTAATTTTCAAAAGTATTAAACAGCTCAAACTTTATTCTTAAAGTAACAGTAAAACCCCCAAATCAAAATTTGTATTAATAACTGAAGATAAGAATACAAATCACCAACATATTAAAACACAAACTGTAAACTTCCAGAATTATGACACTGGAACACAAAGAAGAAAAAAGCAAAAGCCATTTAAGTTCAGACTAATCCTTTATAACCTAAGCTCTCCCAAAGGGCAAGCATACTTTTCTAATATTTGGACCTTATGGTAAACTATGTGAGATGTCTGGTCTTGTTACATTCAGGAATAAACTCAAATACATTTTCCTTTAATTCTTTGGTACTTCAAATGAAGTAAAATAGTCTAAAGAAAAAAATGCCTGCTGGAGGAGCTGTGTGAACAAGCTTGTTGTCCTGCTACTGTATCTAGTTAAGCATTCGGATACTACAACTCTGGCAAATCCCACTAATACTTTAAGAAGTCAAAGGCTTTAAAACTTCTAAAGAAAGTTCCTGTGGAGTAGTCACATGGGCAAGTTTAAGCAAGCAGGGTGTGTATACAATATGGTAACAAATATAATACAAACAAAAGAAGATTTGCTTAATTATAGTGGAAATAATTGTTATTTAAAAGTGACTTCTTCATTATAAAAGAATAAACTGGACCAGTGGCAAAAGAATTGTATGTTATGATGCCTTAAGACTAGAAACAGAAGACAAAAATTTCAAAGTAAAGTCCTGGCAGACACCCAGTCTCCATGGCAAGAATTCTGGCCAAACAATTCCTTCATAACTTCCAAGGCTTGTTCCTGTTCTTAGAGATAGAAGCTGAAGTTGTTCATTTTTAGACAAATGCAGTTTGAGCCCTGCAAATTTTTAAGGTTCTCCTGTTTTTCCATGGTGATGTACATCAGAACTTATTTCCTAAAATTTATAATTATTTGGGCATAGGAGAAAGGAATTTTCAGACTAAGCATAAAAGGATGGAAGAAAGCGGTTGATGGGGATAATAAGAACAAGGAGGTGGGTGCCCAGGTTCCTTCTTTTTTTAAGCAATATTGGTGAATGAAAATGTCAGCTCCTAATAGTTCACCACAATGTAGACCTGGCACACTAGCCTTGCTACTGCCCTGATGAAATATGCTAAGTACAGATAGATGGTAATTGCTGACTCCATCCACTATCGGCCTCTTTAATGTAAATGTCAAACAATTCACTAACTTCAGCAATGAAGACTAAGCATGCCAGGAAAAAGATCTTTCCTAGAAATAAACTGTACAATACTTTTTTTCTTAGATATTTCATTAAATTATTAAAATATAAAGTTGAAATAGTCCAAGAAAGTTTCCCAAGATCATGCAATGGTTATTAAGTGAAGCATGATTCCACCCTGTCTCCAATTTCCTACTTAATAGTATTCTTGTTATTGCACCACTCAGATATTTCAGTAGCTTTCTTTTTATACTCTCTCATTTCTATTCTTTCAATAAGATAACTTTATCTTCATTGATATCAGCTAACTCATATCTCAAATAGTCTGGCTCTTATTTATATTGCTACCATTCACATGTGTTTTCCCAGTGCTGGTCTATGAGAGATACTCAATAAACATTTGTTTAATAAATGAAATAGTAAGTGAACAAACAAATAAAGGACCCATCCACATTTAATGCTTTTACTACTGCCAGTTTTAGGACTCCATTAGCAAATGTTTAATTTATTAACACGCTACATTGTTCCAAAAGGGCTTTATGGCAACTTACAAAACTACACACAAAATAAATACAATTCAATAAGTGAGAACAGCCAGGACCAAGAGAAAGTAAGAGGAGGAGAGAAGAAGTTAGTATATGGAATGCAGGTGATGCTATCATGTACACCTGCATTTTCTAGCTCCAAAATAAAGATGAAAATATAATTAATTATATAATTTACAGTATACAGAGACAGGGCCTTGAAAAATCACTGAGACTGGACTTGATCCTCCTGCCTCAGCCTCCAGAGTTGCTGAGATTACAAGCAAGTGCCACTGCATTTACATTTTAAAATGTAAATCAAATCAAACCCTTCAATGATTTCCCAACATACTTACCATCTAAACTCCTTAATAAGGCCCTCAAAGTCCTACTTAATTTGGCCCTGATAATTTTCCTCATCTCATGTACACCTCTTTTCCCCTGGTTCACTAAAAATTACAGCCATACCATTGCCCTTTCTGTTCTTTGACCCATCTTAGGACTTCATATTTTCTCTGTCAGGAACGCTATTTCCCTATATCTTCCAATTTTATTCAGATATCCTCTCTAGTGTCACCTCCTTAAAGAGGTATTCCTGGCCAAAAATCTGAAGTTGCCTACTTCACCTCCAGTTATTATCAAACTACACTGTTTTATTTTTCTCTTACCATCTAAAAGTTATTTCTCATACCATCTAAAAGCTATTTATTTAAAGTTCCATCTAAAATTATTTGAAATTCTCATTATCTATTGGGGCTCTCCTTCCAACAAAATGAGATTACAAAAATGAGGAGAGGATCTGCCTATCTTATTCACCACTGTACTCTTAGCACTTAGAATAGTGCCCAGAACAAGTGTGCAAACATTTATTAAACACATGAAGAAACACCTAAAAAAGAAACAGGTTCCAGTGATATGGCTTAATATGAACAGCTTTCCATTTCCTTTAGAGTAGTCAGTGGTAGATAGCTGATCATTTTTAGGTCTTACGTACTACTTTTGACATGAAAACATGGAGCTTTCTTCTCAGAAAAATATACACAATAACAAAAGCTGCATGTACCTCCTAATAACAACCCATGATTCTAGATTAGAATCTGTGATCTAAAAGCCTTAGTAAGGGCCTTTGTGCAATGCAGTCTACACTATAACCAATTCCTGTCCATAGAGATGAAGGGTAAGGGGGGGGAATATCAATAAAAATTTGCATATTATTCCTAACAGATTTCTCTGTAAGGTGATAGAACCTAACCTCACATAGGTAAAGTCCATGACTGATGGTTACTTAGTCCTTTTGTAGTGTACTGAGAAGCCCAGATTTGTAATTTAACATGAAAAAAAATGGCATATGTGTTATGACACAGGTAATAAAATCTGTGAGTATTATGGATTGCCTCTTTTAAAAATGGCAAAGACTATATTCTTACTCTAATTAAACAAGATTGTATTGGGTTAGGATATAGATAAGAACAAGTGAGTTGTAGGGGTTGATAAAGTTAAACAACAAAAACACAGAGAGTGGTCATGTAGCCAGCTCAGTGGTAGAGAGGCCCTGGGTTCAATCCCCAGCAACAAAAACAAAAAGTACAAAGAATTGGCTTACATTCAGAATAATCTATGAACTCTCCCGGAGGCAGAGGCTCTTCCCTGAGTACTATTAATAAAAAGATGCATGTGCAGGGTCATAAAATTACTTTCAAAAAAGTATTATTTTAAAAACTATGTCAGATCAAAGAGGTGGTGGCAAGAAAAAAGAACATTTAAGTACAGAACTCGTCTCCTAGCTGACAAGGAGGACTTGATATCAGGTAAAAGATATCATCTGAACAAAGTCACTTTTGTTTCTGTACTTTTTCTCTTTTTGCATTTGTAGGTCAACTGGGCAAGGACACTTCTATAAATTCTAAAGGACTTAAATCTTTTCTCCATAATATTTTTTAGTATTACTGAATAGTAATACTATTTTCTTTCTGGAATTTTTGGCTTTGTTTTAAGAATTTTATTTTGACAAGTATTAGATATTCTGTCTTAAGGAAAGGTACAATTATCCTGAAAAATGTAACTTTTACTGTATTTCCTCTTTACTACAATAAGACCTTTTTACAACAAGCAGAAAAAATAAAACATTAATTTTGTCAAAATATCTATTATTCAAAAATTTTCCATCTCATTTATAATATATGAAGTATATTAGTAAGGAAAAAAATCCCAATAATGAGTATATTCTTTCTGAGTATGAATAATGTGGTTCAACAATAATACCTTGATAATTCACTAAGGAATCTGACAACTGTTCAGATTTGAACTTTATATGAGCTGGTATTTTAATTTCCCACTTAAATCTTTTCATTTTTCACAAGCCATCCTATATTACCATTTCATGCTTCTTTTTTTTTTATTATTGGTCTTTCAAAATATTACATAGTTCTTAATACATCATATTACACGGTTTGGTTCAAGTGGGTTATGAACTCCCAATTTTACCCCGTATACAGATTGCTGAATCACATCAGTTACCCTTCCATTGATTGACATATTGCCTTTCTAGTGTCTGATGTATTCTGCTGTCTGTCCTATTTTCTATTATCCCCCCTCCCCTCCCCTCCCCTCCCCTTTTCTCTCTCTACCCCTTCTACTGTAAATCATTTCTTCCATTTGTATTATCTTGTCTTACCCCCCATTTCATGCTTCTTAAAAACAAGTTATTCTGTGTGACTGACTGGCTGGGTTTACTGTACTTAAGTATCAGTAATCCTCTAGTAATTATCATCTTTCATAAAATCAACTGAATGCTTAAAAAAGGAAGTTTGAATTATTTTTAAAAGAATTAAAATTTAAATTTCTTACTTTTTATTATTTACATTTTAATATTTAAACTTTATCTATTTATTTTAAAGTTTAATCTATTTGCTATTATAATGCTCTGTTTTAATCTGATAGTTCTAGGGACCCACAAGTTAATTTACTAGTGGTCCAAACAAATCTGTTTTTAAACTATGCCACAAAATATTGCTTTGTAGAATGAAAAAATTTTTGTTTGTACAAAGTATTCAGCATCCAAACAAGTTTGGTGGTGGTGGGGGGAATATACTTTTACTATTGAAGCCTTTAATTTGCAAATAAAATTCTGAATTTATAAGAGGAAAACAATATATGGAATTTTCCCCATTTACTTGATCACAGTTTACTTTCTTCATGACTCACTGTTCCAGTAATGGTTTGAGAAATGCTGCTTTATATTCAATCATTGCTGATCACTTAATTAAGGTAGACACTGCTTTTGTGCAAATTCTTATAATTCATCTGCCCATAAATTTTTTGTTTTGTTTCTTTTTGCAGTCCTGAAGATTGAACCCAGGGGCACTCTACCATTGAGCTACACCTCCAGCCCTTTTTATTTTTATTTTGAGACAGCTTCTATATTAAGTTGCCCAAGCTAGCCTCAAACTTGCCATTCTTCTGCTTCAGCCTCTCATGTACCTAGGATTGTACCTGAGTGTGCACTATTATACCCAGACAAAATAGTTTTTTATCCATTAAAGAAGAAGCAGTTGGTTCCGGGAAGATGATGACATTTCTTAGAAATAACATGACTGTTTTAGGATTCCTAATGCCAATCAAGATAAATCAAAATATATTTATATGTTACTTTAATTTGAGAATAAGTCTTACTTTAGAAACACTCTCACCAAAAATAGGATATAAAAATAGTTCTTTTAAGGAACATTTGTTTGTATGGAACAGTAACTTATGTGTAATACCTCAATTCTTAGCCAAAAAAAAAAAAAAGCCAACTTTTTCCAAAAGTGGTTTTAAACAGAGCTAAAAGGTTTACATTCACTTATTCAACATTTATGGATTGTTTACTATGTGACAGGAGTTGTGCTAGGACATAGATATATAGCAATGAACAAAAAGCATAAATCTTGTCCTCATAAGTTTGTACTTTAGTTTTTTCTCTTTTTAGAAAACATATTGCCTATTTTGCTATAAATACTTACTCTAGAATTGCTTTACTTTAATAACTTTGATGTGATAAGAGGATAGTTAGGGTGGTGTTTAAAATCCCAAAACTGCTGGGAATAGTGGAGTACACCTGTAACCCCAATCACTCAGGATCTGAAGCAGGAAGGTTGCCAAGTTAGAGTCCAGCCTGGACACTTAGCAAGACCCTGACTCAGGAAAAACAAAAAACAAAACAAAACCCTATCAAAACTGCAATCAACTAATTGCTTCTGAGGATGGAACAAAACATGAAATTAGAAAAAAGTTAGAAAAAGACATCAAAAAACATTTTATTTGATATTACATGCACATGTCACTTATATGTTATGCACATGTCACAGTATTATGTTTTATAATTAGTTTACATTAAAATGCTTTGAGGTTCAATTCTCTTTAATAAATGGTGCTGGGTCAATTGAATAACCGTGTAGAACAAAATGAGTCATGAACCTATACTCCACATCATATATACAAATCAGTTCCAGATAGATTGTGAACTTAAATATGAAAGATAAAAACAATAAAATTTTTAGAAGAAAATATCTGTATATTAAGTTGCCCAAGCTAGCCTCAAACTTGCCATTCTTGCCATATCAGTGGTAGGAAAGGATTTCTTAAACAAAACATTAAAAGAACTAACATAAGCTGGGAAATGATAGACTTGATTTCATTAAAAGTATTTCATCAAAGGCAATGGATATAGCTCAATGCCAAAATGCTTGCCTAGCATGCATGAAGTCTGTGTTTAATCCCAAGCATGGGGCTGTGGAGGGAAACCAGGCACAGTGGCACACATCTGTAACCCAGCAGCTCAGGAGGCTGAGACAGGAGGATCACAAGTTCAAAGCCAGACTCAGCAACTTAGTGAGGCCCTAAGCAACTTAGACCCTGTCTCAAAATAAAAAAAGCTTGGAATGTTGCTCAGTAGCTCAGTAGTTGAGTGCCCCTGGGTTCAATCCCTGATAACAACAACAACAACAACAACAACAACAAAAAGATTTCCTCAAAAGACATTGAACAGCGGAAAGACAAGCAACAGAGCAGGAGAAAATGTCTCCAATACATATATCAGACAAAGGATTCATACTCAGAATATATAAAGAATTTCTATACATAAGTAAGAAGTAGACAACAAAATAGAAAAAAAAGGCCAAAATCTGGATACATTATCCATAAAAGAGGATATTCATGGCTAACATATATATAAAAAGGAGTTCAATTTTATTAGCCATCAAGATATATATATTCAAACAATAATGTAAATTACTATACAACTACTAGAGTGGCTAAAAATGAAGAAACAGACAATGCCAAAAGATGAAAAGGAGGTACAACAACTATACCACTGCCTGAAATGTAAACTAGCACAATTGTTGTGGAAAACTGCTTCATAGTATTTATTAAAATATCACATGTGTACAACATCTGATTCAGCAATTCCTCAATATAATGCCGCAACAGAAATGTGTGCATATGTTCATCAGAAGACATAAAATAGAATGTTCATGTTAGCACTATTTATAATAGCAAATCTGGAATCAATTAATATGTCTACCAACAGGAGAATGTATAAATAAATTATAGCATATTTGTACAAGGGCTGTCTACTTAGCAAAGAGAATGAATGAGCCACAGATAAAGACAACAATATGGACATATTTCACAAGCATAATATGGAGCAAAAAAAAAAAAAAGGCACAATCAAAAATACTGCATGTAGGGGCGGGGGATGTGGCTCAAGTTGTAGGGTCCTCACCTGGCAAGCATGAGGCACTGGGTTGGGTCCTCAGCACTACTTAAAAAAAAAATAAAATAAAGATGTTGTGTCTACCTAAAACTCAAAAATAAATATTTAAAAAAATACTGCATGCCTACGAAGTTCAAAATCAGGCTAAATTTATGGTGTTAGAAATCATGACAGTGGTTATCCTTTGAGAGGAAGGACAATCAAGACTGGAAAGAGGCACGGTGACGGTACTTTCAAATTCTCTATATGTAATTGAGAGGAATGATCAAGTCCTCTTTTCCATAGTTTGCCCCAAATCAAATACCTGAAAACAGTACTTAATCTCACAAAGGATAAGGAAAATGATAATATTTATGGCCTAGGATTGTATTTGAAAGAAAATGGTATACTTTACTTACCCCAGGCTCAACAGAACCACACATTTGATTTTCTATTACAAAGGTATACCTCTAAGGCTTTGAACTACATATTCCAAGAGTTTTAAAAATGTTCTTCATGACAAGTATCTGATCCCTTACAAACCTTGTAAAGGTATACCAGGAGCTCTGCCATTTCTGAGTGCCTACATCATCAAGCAATATTTGAGGCACCGTCTTTTTTTTTTTAAATGTATATTTTGTTAGTTGTAGTTGGACGCAATACTTTTATTTTATTTTATTTATTTTTATGTGGTGCTGAGGATCGAACCCAGGGCCACACACATGTACTAGATGAGCGCTCTACTGCTGAGCCACAACCACAGCCCTTGAGGCACAGTCTTAATAGCTTCAATCACTGTAGTCTGACCCAAATACCACACTATTTTATGAATGCAGTCTAAGAATTCTCATCACATAATTTGGAGGTTAGCTAAAACTACCAGATCTTTTTCTACAGGTCAATATTCCTCAGTACGTCGTATAAATTTTTCAATTAAAAAAGTTAACTACAGCATATAATATATTCCTTACTAAATTTAAGTTGGTTACTTTTGGCTCATTTCTCAAGCCTATTGAGAACACTTTGATTCTGTCTTCTATCATCTTAGGTAACTCTCCAAGCTCTATATAATCTACATATATAATTCACATTTTTGTCTTTATTCAAGCTAATAATTTAAACATATGTTGATCCCAACTATCAAAGATAATCACCTATAGAGTGCTACCAGAGTTGTCCCAAAGCAGCATTTCCCAAAGGATGTTTTATGTACCACATCCTAAAATGAGTCAGGAGAAAGGTTAGTGAAGAGTTTGGGAAATGCTAAGTTACTGAAGAATGTGTTTTACAATTCTAATGAACATGATGAGTCTCTAAAAGGGGAGGGATTAGAATAGAAAATACTTCCCAAACATTTGATTTAGGAAACTTTTCTTTCCTTTTCCTTTTGTTGAGATGCTGGGGATGAAACCCAGGGCCGACACATGCTAGGCAAGTGTTCTACCTGAATTTCCAGCCTGGAATTTTTTTTTTTTTTTAACTTTTCTTACCTTGAGAAATCAGCAGTCCCAGAAAGACACTTTTAGAAACACTGTTCTAGGGTGATAATGATCCATTAGCCAACATTCTTTGGGGCATGAGATTATTTTATTATCTACAACCCACATTACTTTATCATCAGATTACCTCAATATATTCATATTGTCCAAAAGATGCTCAAGACACTATCAAGTGAAACAACATCTCACTAGTCTAAGTAATTTATCATAAAGTGAAATAGGATCAGTTAAATAGGATTTAGTACTAGACTTAGTGAAGCCATAAATGCTCAATCTACTGTGTAATTATGCTACTAAGAAGCTATAAAGTTTATATATATATAAATATATAAAACATATATACATGTTTTCTATCAAAATAATTATATTTAAAAAGTTTTGGTGATTAGAAAATAATCTTTAGTTACTTATGGAATACTTCATTTTCCAGTGAAATATTTCTATTGTATAAGAATGAGTTATAAAAATTATCACTGAATGCTGCATACAGAAAATCTCAAAAATTTAAGATTTTCATATATTGCTAAAAAGAATTTCACATATTCATTGAAGTCTATCTAAAAGATATATAACAAGTTTAACAAAATAGATGGGTTTTGTAAAAGGAAAAAAAACCCAGAATATATCAAAATATATTTATTATATTATATTAACATATGTAGTGACTAAACTTCAAAGGGGTGGGTGGGAGGATGACAGGTTTTACAGGCAAATCATGATCTAACAGCATATTTAAATTGAGGCAGCATATTCACATACTATAGTACCAGTAGCACTAATCCTCCACATTGCCTATTGGGGCAGTAGCTAGTAAGATGTTGTTGAGATAACTGGCTTCCATTAGCAAGTATGTGATTGGCAGGATGATAAAGTCTTTTCACTCACAGGTCAGCTATTTCCTTTTCTTTAGACCAGGGCAATCCTGATGATCCATCTTTTAGCTACAGTCTCTCATTGAGTCCCAATTCTCTTGCCTTCAGCTTTGATACGGTTCTAGCTTTCCTCTTGTATCAGCTCATACTTGTCATCAACTCCTCTATTCAGTAGAGCAAATATCAGGAGTTTGACCTCAGGGCAAAGTCCGGGTGGGCAGGTAAAATTTGACCACTGGACCTACTTCCTAATCTTTCATACCCAGCAATTCATGAAGCAGTATCAAATTCAAACTAAAAAACAGAAGCATGACCTCTTATAAGTACTATGAAAAGGGCTCTTTTGCCTTTCTAAGTATACTTGAAAAGAACTGTCAGCTTCCCTATTAAGACAGAAATGGATCACAGGCTAGAAAAAAAAGAAGGAAAAGTGCAGAAACTGAACTAAAATGTAAATAAAGGTATTAGCACCCCTTTATGTTTAGTGATATACTACTTCATAAAAGTGTAAAAACACTATGCCGTAAAATATCTTTATGAACTCAGAAAAAAAACCACTATTGAAATTATAGGGCATTCTTATTTAATTTAAATAATCACTAACATCTGATGCAAAAAAAACTTGTATATTCTCATGTGAGGCTTTTGTTTTCAAGTTTAGTTTTATTTTTTGGCCTATTCTCATACTTGGCATTTTGCCACTTGTTTATAAATTAATTTAAAAAGCAAATATAGGTGAAAATACCATTTTAAATAGATTAACTACTGAAATCATAAGTTATGATTAAGTTATGCTACAGTGATCAAATAGCTAAAAACAAGAATTACTAACCATTTTAGAATATAAAAGTAGAATAGAATATGAACAGATTTTAACATTAATAATCAGAGAAGGGCTGAGGTTGTGGCTTAGTGGTAGAGTACTCACATAATACTGGGTTTGATCCTCAACACCACATAAAAATAAACAAATAAAAATAAAGGTATTGTGTTCATCTACAACTAAAAAAATATTATAAAACAATAATCAAGGAAAATTATTTTATGCCCTTTTAAAACTAGAAGAATTCTCATGAAAATCAGAGAGACCAATAGAATACAGGAAAGGGTCTGGAGAAGGGAGGAGGTAAGAGAAAGGAGAAATATTGGGGAATGATATAAATGATACAAATTATACTGCTATATATATTCATCTACAAATATGTAACAACAAATACCATCATTATATATGATTATAATGTGCCAATAAAAGTCCAATTTTCTATTCACTGGTCTATAATACTGAATATTTACTACCATACTGCAGAATTGTGTTTAATATTTACATAGTAAAATTTTTTAATTCAGTTAAGTCTCTTAAACAAATTACACTGATAAGGAAAAGCCAATCAGGACTTAATGTCTTCTAAGTGTACATACTTGAAAAGTAAATCAACCAAAATGACTTGAGATATTATTAATATTTAAAAGTATGCCTTAGTGACAATTCCCTAGGGAGTTATATTCTTGTAAAAAGGACTTTTATGCTATCAGACATCAATGGTCTTTGAAGAAAGAAAGTAACTGAATCAGAGGGTGTTTTTTTTTTTGTTGTTGTTGTTGATGTTTATTTGTTTTGGCTGGGGAGTGAATCCAGGGGCATTTAACCACTGAGCCACCACCCCAGCCCTTTTTATGTATTTTATTTAGAGACAGGGTCTTGCTGAGTTGCTTAGGACCTCAATAAATTGCTGAGGCTGGCTTTGAACTCGTGATCCTCCTGTCTCAACCTCTCAAGACAATGGGATTACAGGCATGTACCACCACACCCAGCTGAATCAGAGTTTTTAATCTAAATCAAACCAACTATCTATCTGGACAAATCATGGAATGGAATCATTTTTACTTTTTTATTTTTTCTCCAGTGCAGGAGGATAGAACCCAGGGTCACTGAGCTATAACCCCAGCTTACTAGGAACAGAATTCTTCAAGTTTCATAAGCCCATGGCCCTACTCACAAACCTACAATGAGATTAAGAACTAGTTAATATCATTAAAACTAGTTAATAACACCTAAATTCATACAACACAAAAATATCATGTAATAATTTTCAATTTTTTGCAAATTCTTTGTGTATTATGGAACTTATCCTCAAATCATCCCCTCTTAAAGTTGTCCTTTTGGGTTAGAGAACATACTATGTTCTTGCAACAGGAAAACTTACCCCAGGTAAGCTGCATAACCTACTTGGAAAACAAAAATACAATGAAACCTATTTCCAACTTGCTAAAGAAAGCAGTTTTCTATATTAGATCATTTTGTTCAGGGAAACAGAACTGCAACAGAGAACTTCTTCTACAGAAAAATGACTTACTGCCAGTAGAAAGAAATCTCTTCTGTTAAACTGAAATGGAAGTTGAGAGTCCATTTCCTTTATTTCCTAATAATTTTCCCAACTTAGCAATGTCAATCATCTATAGATCTAAGCCATTCATAAGAGTATTCTTAGTTTGGCATAATATCTGAGTACTGAGCAAACAAAAATGTTTAGTGCTAAACAGAAATGGCCGTTTCAGTTTCCTTCTAAACCTGACTTAAAGATATACCACTTAATTCCACATGTCTAATTGTCTCATAAGGATTCCTACCCAGTTCGTGGGTACTTTACTTCTATAAAGAATTTTTAAGCTCCACAAGGATGAAACTATCTCTATTACTCTTTTGTCTATTTCAACCACATCTCCTCTCTAAACAATGTATATATAGCCATTGATAAGTACTTATTAAACGCCAGTTGGGAATTAGAGCAAAAATAGATCTATCCTCAAATATTTACTGAAATCAAAGTTCCTTAACTGCTCAAACTGGCCATCTGCAAATATCATTATGGTAGAGTGTGTCATACCTATAGAGCTGCACCCCAGTCATATTCATCCCCCAAAGGGAATGGGCATCACTAGGAGACTGACAACACAATGCCTTTGTTTTAATTCAGTCTCCATATGGTTCTTGCCAAGCACTCCTGAACCCTTGAACTCAGATCATCCCCTTATGCACACCCTTGTGATTCCCCAGCTCTATTAACCTCCTTAACCATAGAATTAAGGAAAAAAAAAGACAAGGGAGAAGGAGGAAAGAGGAAGAAAGATATAAAATGAAAAATATGGAAGATGGAAAAAGAGAAAAAAAAAACAACAAAGTAGAAATGTCAGAGTTGTAAAATCAAAGGAAGCAGAAAAAAAGATTTTCACACTTGTTATTAAACTTAGAGTATTATGATAAAAAAAGAATTATGCAAATATCTAGTAACAATAGTAATAACATTATTATATAATAATACATATTTTATTATATATTCTTTTCTTCTTCCTCCTCCTCCTCCTCCTCCTTATTATTATTATTATTATTATTATTATTATTATTGGTGCTAGGGATTGAAACCAGGTTTGCTTAACCACTGAGCCACATTCCAGACCTTTTTTTATTTGAGACAGAGTCTTGCTAAGTTGCTAAGGGCCTCACTAAGTTGCTGAAGCTGGCTTTGAATTTGCAATCCTCCTGCCTCAGCCTCCGGAGTTGCTGGGATACAGGTGTGCACCACTGTGCTTGGCTTATTGGGTGTGTGTGTGTGTGTGTGTGTGTGTGTGTGTGTGTGACTGAAGATTAAACCCAGGGCCTTGTACATGCTAAGTGAGTGCTCTACCACTGAGACATCCCCAGCCCTCTAATTAATCTCTGAAAATTCGTTTCATCTTTCTGAAAATATATAAAGTTTGTAAAAACAAACAAAAAAGGCGTTCTTTACACCACTGGCAAAATTTTAAGCAAGGGGGTTACTTTTAGGTTGTAATAATGTACATTTAACTTGGGTCCTGAAATTAATGTTGCTACCATCAATTTTAATATATGGCCATGAAATTCTTAAGAAATAAACTTCAATTGTCACTAAACAAAGCATAAATAAACTTCAATTGTCACTAAACATTATACCTGTGCTTTGCAGGTATAATGACTAAATTAAATATTCATTGTGAGAATGCTCTATAACACTGAGACATTGAATGAATATAGGTTCAGAGAGAAATGCCAAATACATGGCTATCAAGAAAGCATTTTTCAAAAGGTTGTTTCAAAGCAAACAAGCACTCATGTAGCATTAAAAATAAAAAAGATATGAGATAAGATAAAAGGTAGTAAATGAGAAGTACATTATTATATCTTACTTGTCTGAGGTCAATAAATGCTAGCTGTAAGGTATCCCCCTGGAATCCTGGCACAGGCTCAGAGCTGGCAAACACTATTAAAAACATAAAAATAAATGAAAAGGAATTAAAACAAGATTGTAAAATACACATGAGTTGAACTGCTAAATTTTACTCATTACACATATATTATAATATTTACACATAACCATTTCAACTATTTATAACTTCAAATTTCTACTAGTGAGAATGTTTTCCACACCCATTACCACAAATATTTTAATAATGTTAAACTTCTAATCTGCCATTTAATCACTATAATCCTTAATCACAATAAATTTAGCAGGGTTATTCAACATGCAGTTCAAAAGTTGTAATACACTTGACTCTTTTTAGCCTTAGGTGAATGATTATAGAAACATTTTGAAACTATACCAATTCCATGGCTGTCAACATATTCCAAACATTTGCTTTGTTATACAATAAGCTCTACAAAAATCTTACCTCTAGCTAATAGCAATAAAAGGCAGACACTGAGATAAGAAGTCAGCTTTACATGCAGACAACAGGTAAAATATCCAAAGCAGAAAAATCATGATTCAAGAATGTATACTCACATCTTTTAATAAATTGTTTTCATAAAGGAATCTTGTTTCTTTAAAACTAAAAGATATCTTAATATTTTAAACATTCAAAATATCTTTAATTCTTTGCATTTAAAATAAAAATTTTAATACTATGCACACAGCTTTAGTTTAACTAAAGATAATCTCAACAATATTAGTTATTTTGAAGACAAAGCACTCTGGGTTCATTTAAAAAAAGACCCCATTATTTTTGTTTCTGTGCTAAGAATGTCTATACTCATTCTCCCTCCACATTAATATTCTAATTTTCTTAGAACATTATGAATTTTCCTTTTTGTATTTAACTGAGCCAGTACATTAGAAGCCATTAAAAATTTCAGCCTTTATAGTTCTTGGAATTAAAAAAAAATCTTAAATTTAACATATTCTGTGTGAAGCATAGTTTAGGAAGACACAAAATAAATAATTAAAAATCAGTAAATGAAACTTTAGCACAGTTTAATTTATCTGGCATCTTTGGGGAATAAGGAGTAAAAAAAAAGTTTTTGTTGTTGCTATTGTTTTTAGATGATAATTTTTGCTTTAAGTAAAATTTTTCTTTAATCTTCAGCATTTTGTATAGAATTATAAAATGTACTATAATATTTTCTTACCTCTTATTTTTTAAATACATTATTTAGACTTTTTGTAACTCTCTGAATTACCATTAAGAATACTCCATCCACCTCCGAGGGCATTGGGCATGCTGAGCTACACTTAGCTACTTGGGAAGCTGAGGCAGGACTACAAATTTGAGATCAGCCTGGATAACTTAGTGAAGATTTGTCTCCAAAAAAGTGCTAGGGAAGTAGCTCAGTGGAAGAGAACTTGCCTAGCATGCATGAGGCCCTGGGTTCAACCCCCAGTGCCAACACACACACACACACACACACACACACACACACACACATTACAGTTTAATCTCCATTGGCTTGGCATTAAAGCCAAGAGCTTAATTATAAAACATCATAAATTTATACATCATTTTATCATAATACTTTATTTTAGTAAACAGGGCATACAAATGATGGATCATAAAATCTTACACCTAAAAGTGATATCCCTGCCTTTGGAAATATCTCCAACAGTCCCCTGAGGGCTCAGTTTAAAAGTTACCCAGTCCTTCATTTTAAATGAAAAGTAAAGTGACTTGCCCAGAATCACATAGCTAATTCTGTCTCCTGGCATTCAATCCATTGATCCAGAACTTGATTAAGAATTTAGTTTCTCATCTTTTATCTCATTTCTTATGAGAATTTAACTAATACAGAGAAACTCAATGATTTATAACTCTCAGGGCTTTTTCTCAAATATTTTTAAGGAGTAGGAATTTAACAACCTGATAATCACCTGACACAGAGGACATTTGTAAGAATACGCTAGTCAATTTGATTAGCAGCTTCATATTCTTTTCCTTTAGTACTTTAAAACTTAAGTGTACTCAATCTTACCTTTAAAAATCTCTTGAATCTATATCTGTCTCTACCTCAGTTCAAGCTATCATCATATCTTGTTGGATTATTAAAAGCACACTCCCATCTGGCCTCCCTATTTCCTCTGTGCAACCTCTTCATCCACTTCTCCCAATGTGATTTATGTAAGATGTAAATGTGATTTGGGCACTTCAAAGTAATATCATTTAATGTTTCACCATCACCTTCACAATAAAACAACAAGATTAAGGGCCTTTACAACCTGTCCCTTGCCTATCTTTCTAGCCTCATGTCTTACCACTTTTCTAGGGGCATCTTAAACTTTTCATATCAAATTAACCTGTACTTCCTTGCATACCAGTCTATCTCTCCTGTCTTTGCCTTTGATCCTTCTGCCTAGAGCATCTTTCTCTTCTTTTTCACCAAAATAATAACTCTTTCTTATCCACCAATTCAATCATCACTTTTCATGGGAAGAATTTCATTATTCCTGCAGATTGGGCTAAATCCTTCCTCTGGGCTCCCATTGCAACTCCCTGTGTAAACCTTTCCTCAGCACTCATTTTTGTTGCTTATAACTGTCTGGGTCTCCCCAACAGACCATACTCCCTGAGGGTAGGGACTATACTTCCATTTTTCATTTCTATGACCTAGATAAGAAATATTTAATGAAAGTTTCTCAAGTGAATGAAAGAAAACTGAGCAAGCAATAAATTCTAAGAGGATGCCATTCAGTCTTGGTAATTAATATACTATCTAGGTTGCTGATTAGATTAAAAATAGCACTAGCACTTCCTGCTATATGGAAATATTCCATAACTGCACAGAACACAATTTTTAGTTTTATGTCACTTAAACACATACACACTTTTTTTTTTCAGTGCTGGGGATCAAATTCAGGACTTTGCACATGCTAGGCAAGCACTCCATCACTGAAATACATTCCCAGCCCATTAATTTAAATTTAATAGCCATATGTGGCTATTGGATAGTACAAACCTAGAACATTTCGTGCATACTTAGGGTATTTATATCAGAATAAATCAGTGTGGGTGAGAACATTCCTAATGCATTCTTCAATAAAAATTGAAGAATTTCCACTTCTTGGAAAGTAGAGCTGTTTTTGTTTTGTTTTTATCTTTACAGGAAATCTTAACAAAGTATGTGCTAAAGGAATAAATAGGGATATAAAGAATTCATTTCTAATATTGTTTAATGGTCCCAGACCATTGTTTAATGGTGTTGATGGGTGTGTGTGTGTGTGTGTGTGTGTGTGTGTATGTGTGTGTGTGTGTGTGTGTGTGTGAGAGAGAGAGAGAGAGAGAGAGAGAGAGAGAGAGAGAGATACTGGGGATTAAACCTGGGGGTACTCTACTACTGAAATACATCCCCAGTCCTTTTTATTTTGAAACAGGGTCTCACCAAGATGTCCAGGTTGGCCTAAACTTGCAAGCCTCCTGTCTCTCCTCCTAAGTAGGTGGAATTACAGGCAAATGCCATCACACATGGCTAATGATCCCAGTAATTCTTGAGGTACATGTCAAATTTTTAAAGAACTGTTAACTAACTTTTGAATTATTATTTAAATTCCTTCTTAGTTCATTCAGATTCTCATTTTGTGTATGTGATTTGTCATATTCTGGGGTTTACTTATTCTACTCTTTTTTTTTTTAAGAGAGAGTGAGGGGGGGGGAGAGAGAGAGAGAGAGAGAGAGAGAGAGAGAGAGAGAGAGAAAGAGAGAGAGAATTTTTAATATTTATTTTCTAGTTCTCGGTGGACACAACATCTTTGTTGGTATGTGGTGCTGAGGATCGAACCCGGGCCGCACGCATGCCAGGCCAGTGCGCTACCGCTTGAGCCACATCCCCAGCCCCTTATTCTACTCCTTTGGGCCATCATATAATTAAAAATATAATTCCTACTTCCCTAAAATGGCATCTCTTGTCTTCACAGTTTAGCCTTGCCTTTAAGGATTTTTTTAAAAAACATAAATTGATCCTGGTCCTAAATAAAATATTTTATTTACTTTAGAAATTTTTAAACAAACTATTCTGAATCTTTGTTTTCTAAATTTTTATTGCCTCCAATATGGTCATTTTTAAAAAGACAAAATAACTTGATAATAAATTAATTTCCTACTATTTTCTGCCATATGGAACTTAGAAATAATAAATGACTCTATGTCTAAAAGTACTCCAAAAAAAGATTCCAGAGAGAAAAGTCTGATCTTGGAAATATCTATGATAAGTAATAGAATAAAAGTCTGCTATGTCAGCCTAAGTAGGAGGAAGACAGAATCAAAGCAGATGAAACCGAGAAGAAAAAGTAATTCATTTCAGGTGGAATTTTTTGGGTCTTCTAAATATAAATCAAGTCATCTGCAAACAGGGATAGTTTGAGTTCTTCTTTTCCTATTCGTATCCCTTTGTTTCTTTCTTCTGCCTATTTGCTCTGGGTAGCATTTGAAGGACTATATTGAATAGAAGTGGTGAAATAGGGCATCCTTATCTTGTTCCAGTTTTTAGAGGGAATGCTTTCAATTTTTCTCCATTTAGAATGATGTTGACCTTGGGTTTGTCACATAAAACTTTTACAATGTTGAGGTGAAGAGAGAGCTTACAGAACAGGAGAAAATCTTTGCCACTTGCATCTTAGACAGAACATTAATCTCCAGGATATATAAAGAACTGAAAAAAACTTAACACCAAAAAAAAAAAAAAAAAGCCAAACAACCCAATCAATAAATAGGCTAAGGAACTGAACAGACACTTCACAGAAGAAATAGGAATGGTCAACAAATATATGAAAAAATGGTAAATGTTGGCAAGGATGTGAGGAAAAAGGTACACTCATACACTGTTAGTGGGACTTCAAATTGATGCAAACTCTCTGTAAAGCAGTATGGAAATTCCTCTGAAAACTTGAAATGGAATCACCACTTGACTTAGTTATCCCACTCCTCATAGTATTCCCAAAAGACTTAAATAAGTATACTACAGAGATGCATCCACATCAATGTTTATAGCAGCTCAGTTCACAATAGCTAAGCTATGGAACTAACCTAGGTGTCCTTCAATAGATTAATGGACAAGGAAAATGTAATATATATATACACAATGGTATATTACTCAACCATAAAAAGGATGTCTTTATGACTTTTGCCGCTAACTGAATGGATCTGGAGACTATCATGCTAAGTGAAATAAGCCAATCCCCCAAAACCAAAGGTCAGATGTTCTCTCTGATATGTGGATGCTAACACATAATAGAGGGGAGAACAGAAGTTCAGTGGATTAGGCAAAAGGAAATAAAGGGAAGAGAGAGAGGTATGAATGGAAAAGATAGCAGAATAAATTGGTTATAACTTTCCTATGTTTATATATGAATATACCACCAGTGAATCTCCACATTATGTATAACCACAAGAATGGAATCTTAATCAGAATAAATTATACTCCATGTATGTATAATATGCCAAAACATGTTCTACTATCATGTATTCTAGAAAACACAATTTAAAAAAAAAAAGGGAAAAAAAAAAGCAGAATGGAGATTCCTCAGAAAACTTGGAATGGAACCACCATTTGACCCAGCTATCCCCATCCTTGGTTTATACCTGAAGGACTTAAAATCAGCACACTTCAGTAATGCAGTCACATCAATGTTTACAGCAGCTCAATTCACAATAGTTAAACTATGGAACCAGGACTGGGGTTGTGGCTCAGTGGTAGCGTGCTCGCCTAGCATGCGTGAGGCACTGGGTTCGATCTTTAGCAATAAAGTCCATCAACAACTAAAAAAAAAATTTAAAAAACCCTATGGAACCAACCTAGATGCCCTTCAACAGATGAATGTATAAAGAAAATGTGGTATGTATACATAATGGAATATTACTCAGCCTTAAAGAAGAATGAAATTATGGCATTTGCAAGTAAATGGATGGAACTAGAGAATATCATACTAAGTGAAACAAGCCAATTCCAAAAACCCAAAAACTGAATGTTCTCTCTGATAAGCAGATGCTGATCCACAGTGGACAGTTAGTAGGGAAGATTGAAGGAAATCTGATTTGTGCAGAGGGGAGGAGTGGGGCAGTGGGGATGGGAAGGATGGACTGTGGAATGAGACAGACATGTATTACACTACTGGTATGACTCAGCACCATATACAGCCAGAGGAATGAGAAGTTATGCTCCATTTGTATACAATGTGTCAAAATATATTCTCTTGTTGTATATAACTAATTAGAACAATTTTTTTTTTCTAAAAAAAGTAATTCATGCTGTGTGGGCTGTGATTTTAACAAAAAGGTATCTTTCAAATTGGCAATCTATTATGAAATTTTAGGAGACTAAAAAAGAAATATCTGTAGACAAAAATACAAATTATATATATATATGTGTGTGTGTGTGTGTGTGTGTATATATATACACACATATATATGTGTATATATATATATATATATATATATTTTTTTTTTTTTTAAATTAGGATAACAGGCCTTTCTGACCTTAGTAGCTATACAAGATGTACTAGGTTTGGTTTAGGAGGGTTGTGGGAGGAAGACTGCTAAAAAGTCAGGCCCCAAGTATTTATTCTGACCTTGAAGTAAAATGCACAGTGAAAAGTTCTTGAAAAATTTGTACTAGGCAGAAAGAAATTTTTATTGTAAAGTAGAGAATGTGAATTATTTACAATGTAGATATAGAAAACATCTACATTGGGTAGGTAGAATTGTCAGGGGGTAGGGAAAGGGGAAGAATGAGTATAAATGGAGTCATAAGAGTGAAGAGACCAAGAGCTTGACAAAAGATTTAAAGGGAGGGTAAGGAGGCTAGGCTTGTCTCAAGACCTTGTTTACTGATGACAAAGGCAAATGCATATAAAATGGAGTCATTCTGTAACTAAATAAAGTACTGAATATGAATACCAATTGTTTGGTTATTGACAAATGTTTTAATACATTCATTTCTCATTATATCTGAAGATTTAAAGTGACTAGTTAGAACTCAAATTTTGGTTAGGCAAAGTATCTTACATGGACTAGATAGATCATTAGAAGAGTGCCACCTAGTGGTTTTTCTGGCAATACGAAAACCCATTCTCTAAGTCAGGAGTCAAGAATTTAGGGCTCTCACACTTACATTTGTTTACATGAGGTTGGCAGTAGAGGAATGCAAGCTTTTAGAACATTTATCATCCCATTTTTACATAAAGTAGTTTTAGCTCTATCCCTTTCTTGGAATCAAATACTGGTAAACTGCCTTCAATCAAATAATTTAGGTGCTATTAAAATCCAGAATTGCTGGGTGCTGTGGTGCTTGCCTTGTAGTCCCAGCATTCAGGAGGCTGAATAAGGAGGATCATGAGTTTGAGGCCAGCCAGGGAAACACAACAAGATCATGTCTTTTATTTTAAACAAAGCAAGTAAGAAATTCAGGTATCCAAACAGTGTAATAGCATAAACGTTTAGTTTAAATAAGACACTGCAATATTCTCATACCATCCACATAATTTTGCCATTAATACTTTAAAAACATATTTTTTTAGTTGCAGATGGGCACAATACCTTTATTTTATTTGCTTTTACTTTTATGTGGTGCCAAGGATCAAACCCAGTGCCTCACACATACTAGGCAAGCGCTCTACCACTGAGCCACAACCCAGCCTCCACTAATACTTTTATTTGGGGGTGTGAGACTTTTTCAAGGCTGAAATTGGGATTCCTGAGGTCATGGTCATAAAAAAGAGACTTAACCTCTTTTAAAAATTTTTATTGTTTTTTTATGGAAGGTTAAGCCTTTATTCAAAATGAAGAAAGACACATGGAGATTTACCTACTTCTCAATAACTCACCTTTAAAGTAGGTGCTGGCACTCTTCAATCTGGAGCTTTTCTGATACCTAAAAAGATGTTAACTCTTAGGAGATAACCTCACTAGATATTTGAGTAGAATGCATGAAAAAGTACATTCTAAATCTATCCTGAAAACTTCAAATATGGGACAGAATTTGTAGTTCTCTGATGCTTTGGAAATATTTTGTATTTTGCTAGAAATACAAAGGATTTCTGAGACTCCTTTTTAATAACTATTTTAGAGGACATATTATCTTTTCTTCTACATGGTTATATCTGTAAGGCATCTATATTAGGCTCAGTACAGAGCAGGTATTTAATAAATATTTAAGCAAAGTATATACACAGATTTAAACATTAGCCTTATGCCAGGTTGGCAAATGCATCTCCAACCAAGAAGAAATTTATTTATTTATTTATTTTGATACCAGGGATTGAACTCAGGGCACTTAACCACTGAGCCACATCCCAACCCTTTTTTTAATATTTTATTTAGAGATAGGGTCTCACTTAGTTGCTTAGGACCTTGCTAAGTTGCTAAGGCTGGCTTTGAATTCACCATCCTCCTGTCTCAGCCTCCCAAACCATCAGGATTATAGGCATGTGCCACCACACTCAGCAGAAATTTATCTTGAACTTATACAAATCTATAATAGGATCACGTGTTCAATGTAAATTTTAGAGAGGGCTATTACAGTGATTCTCCAGCAAACATTACTTATTATCTTTCTGACTTTCTCAAAAATATAGTTATACTAGTATTATGGCTATGGTCAGGTTAACCAAAAGTATCTACTACATTCATGCACTGACCCTGCTTAATATTTTCAACCTATAAATTTTTATATCTAAATTAGATCTGTCTCTTATACTTTCTCAAAGTACCAGCTACTTTTGTAGAATTTAACACTTTATAAGATTTATCAGTGAGATTATTTAATGACTATCTCCTCACTGGGCTTAAACCTCAAGAGGGTAAGGACTTTTTCTGTTTGGCTTACCACTATATGCCCTAAATATCAACTATATAATAGAAACAAAGGAATTAATTAATATGTAATCCCAAAGCCCCTTCATTGCCTTAATATTTAACTGCCTCAGAATCTTAGAACTAGGATGTATCCTAGAAGTTGTTACTTCCAAATTCCATATTTTATGGGAAAAAATTAGGCCTCTAGGTGGTTTAATGGTTTGTCCAAAGCAACTTGATTAAATTAGAATCAGAGTCAGGACCAGAGCCAACGTCTTAACTTCCTGCCATATGCTCAGACTATCTTAAAACATTTGAGCCAGGCACAATGACACAAGCCTGTAATCCCAATGGCCCTAAGCAACTGATGGAGACCTTGTCTCTAATTGAAATACCAAAAAAAAAAAAAAAAAAAAAAAGGCTAGGGATATGGCTCAGTGGTTAAGTGCTCCTGAAATTTCACTAATTAAACTATCTACCCTTGATGTATCATCTCTTCCTCCTTTTCTTTTCTCTATGTTTATTCCCTACTCTCTAGCCATGGGATGCACTCTTTAGGTTTCTTTCACTGTGTACTTCTCTGATTCTAACCACCTTAACATAACAAATAATACCTCTACTCAGTTCACCAATTATATGTATATATTCCCTCCTCTAAAATGTCTGGAATATACCCTCTTTTCTTCATTCCCACATTACAAGGTCAAATTCTCTTTATCTTCCACATGAAAAAGTTCAAGAGCCTTTTTGTAGGTCTTTCTGTTTTTGGTCTCTCCCTTATTTCAGTTAAGTTTCCATGTAACACAAAAGTTAACTTTCTATAATATAGATTTCATAAAATCATGGTCTTGATTTAATAGCTTCAGTAGATCCCCACTTCCTGGATAAAATAAAGTTAAAGCATTCAGGAGTCTAACTTTTCTCAGTCACGCCTTTTGATACTTTCAGCAGGCATCTTGCTGTCTACTCACATGAAATTGCCTGAAGACTCCCTAAGCACAATCCCATCACAATGCTTTTGCCTATGCCATTCCCTCTTCTCAGAATGCCCTTCCCTGCTTTCAATGAAATGTTACTCATTAAAAGACCAACCTCAAATTTCACTTTTCATTGTTATCAATCTTACCAATCCCATGATAGGTAGAATGAATCACATTCTCTTTACGTATATATTTCTATAAAGAAGTTGTTTTTTTTAAAAATTTTTTTCTTTTAATATTTTTTGAGTTGTCAATGAACTTTATTTTATTATTTATGTGTGGTGCTGAGGAGCAAACCCAGGGCCTCACATGTGCTAGGAAAGTGCTCTACCACTAAGCCACAACCCCAGCCTAAGAAGTTGTTATATTCTAATCATTTAATGCATCTGTCTCCTTCCCAGCCAAAAAGACTATGAAATATTTGAAGTCTGATTCATCTCTCATTTTCCAATATACCACACGTAAAAGGTTCTCATTAAACATTTGAATAAATGAATAGTCTTATGTCAATTAACATGGAAAAAAACCTTTTGTTATTACTGAAATTTTGGCTTAAGCTAGTTTACCTCACAGGTATGTGATACTCATTGCAAGAAACACCAGGGAAAGGAGTACCATAACAACACACTGTTTGAAGAAATAAGTGAGCCTGTAGATGATTAGTATTAATTCTTCTTCATCATCAGAAAAAAAACCCAAACAAAAATCAAAAGTACATGGCTGATGATGGTACATAATAATTTGTCAGCAACTGAATTAGTTCCAACTTTCCATCTCTTACATTCATCCAGATGTGCTATTTGTTTATCGCTGTGAAATGACATTCTGCAGCCTAGGAATGTATGTAAAATGTTTTAACAAAGTATTAAGGATGGTAAAGTAAATATTTTGGTTTCTGACTAAAGCAAATAGAAGAAATATCAAACTCAGAATAAAGGGCACTTTATTTGTTTGTTTGTTTATTCTGGGGATTAAACTCAGGGGCACTCAACCACTGAGCCACGTCCCCAGAGAGAGAGTCTTACTGATTGCTTAACCCCTCACCACTGCTAAGGCTGGCTTCGAACTCTCTATCCTCCTGTCGCTGGAATTACAGGTATGTGCCATAGCACCTGGCCTTAAAGGGCACTCCTGATGATGCTTATATTTCATACTTGGAACTAAACTCACTCACTATTGCTTAAATTCTTTAAGTGCCTTTCCTGAGTTGTCCAGGATCTTTGGTGGTTCATGGGCTCCAGTCTAAGTTCAATTCCTGTTATCTAATTTGCATGGACTCTGGATCTCTTGCTAATATGCCACAGATTGGTGGGATTTTACATAAATCTTGGGAACCAATCACAGACTATTATACAATGGTTTCTTGGAATCTTAAAGAGAAAGTGATTACTATGAGTCAATTTGGGTTTATGAAGAATCACAGTAGTATCATTTTCTTCTTTGAAAAGGTAATTAGATGAGGAAAATTCAATGGTAGGTATTAACTCTATGTGCTAGCAAGTCAACCTAAAGGTGACTTATAATTTTGGGTAAAACATTAAACTATAAATTAGATTCACTTACAGGATTAGAAACTGGTTAAGACAACCACAAGGTACTCATGAGATTCTGAATAATGGATCTAAGTTGATACGAAGGGGGAGGTTCAGATATTGCAGTGGTTCTAAAACTTTATTGTGCTTCAGAAGTCTCATGGAGGCCTATTCAAACAAATTGCTGAGATTTATTCCCAGGATTCTCAATTCAGCAAGTGGGGCTGAAGAATTTGTATTTCTAGTAAGTTCCCAGGCAATGCTACTGCTATTCATCTGGGGACCATGTTTTGAGAACCTATGATATACAGTATCTCAGAATATTAATAACAGGTTTTACCCAACATTCTGGAAATGACCTTGTTAAATATGCAGACTGCATGATTAAAATCTATAGATAATATTAAACCTGTGATGTAAAAAGATCTCAATAGGCTAGTTATAGAATAAATCTTAAAAATAAAAATTATGGAATAATCTTAAAATACTAAAATAAAAATCATACATACAAGTATAAGATTAGAAAAACAAAGCTTAGAGGGCTAAAGCTCAGTGGTAAAGCACTTGCCTAGTACACATGGGAGGCCCTGAGTTCAATCTCCATTCCTATAAGTAAAACAAAACCTCCAGAGCTTAGCAATCACAAAAAAAGAAAAAGATGTACAGATTTTAGTGCACTGTAGCATCAATGATTTAAGTATACTCTGGCCATTAAAAAAAGTCATAATAGTTTGGGCTTCATTACTAAAGTACAGATTATAGAATAATGTATTTGATAGGCCACCTACATATTATGCTGGTTCCCCTAAACCTGGGGGGTTAGACACTGACATCAAACAGAAACAGAGTCAAGCCAGTTGTTCAAAAAAGAGCACAGGATCTAAAATTATATGTGAGAATAGGAAGAACTGTTAGTGTCTGGTCTTCAAAAGTTTAGAGGGATATAAGAGCTGTTTTAATATATAATTAGCTTATAGATAAGGATTTGTTGTTTTCTGTATGACTTTAAGCAGACTGCCACATACAGTTGTCAGGATACTTCCTACACACAGGTACCCAGAGAAGGAGAAAGGGAGGGAGAAGAGAAATTCAGTTTATAGTTCATTCAAAGAGTCACATGACTTGGTAGGGATTGAGACCAGCTAGAAAAAGGCTAGACTTTCTCTAATTCATTTAAAGGAGAAAACTTTTGCCTTTTGGTGAGAATACCTTCCTAATTTGCATAAAGGCACAATATGAACTAATGATAACACTAGCCTAAAGGTAGAACTAGGTCTATCAAGAGAAGTTTAGAGAAAAAGTGCTTTCAGCTCAATGTAATATAATAATAGAGCAAGATATCATATAGAAAAACAGTTTCTGATGAGTAGCTAATCTCCCACACTGGATGTTCAAGGAATATCTGGACAACTATACCGTAAGGTTATTTTAGAGAGGATTTCAAGGTGGAAGAGTATGTGAGTTTGTGTGTTATGAGGTTGGCAGTGAAACTCAACAATCTTTTTAGCTTTGGGGATTCTTCTTCTAAACTACCTATCTTTTACTCCATATCCAAGTTGATTCCATAATAATCAGACCCCTTCTTTTCACAAATTTACCATGTACTCTAGCCTTCTTCCTATCTAGCCAAATTCCTCTTCCTATCTTCTCCTTTCCCTGACCCATACATACTAAAGCATACATACTAATTAGTACTGAAAATATACTTTGTATACAAACTGCTTTCTAAAATGCTCACTATCTCTAGCAATCAGAGAAATGCAAATTAAAACTATTCTAAGATACCATCTCACTCCAGTAAGAATGGCAGCCAATATGAAGTCAAACAACAACAAGTGCTGGCGAGGATGCAGGGAAAAAGGTACACTCATACATTGCTGGTGGGACTGCAAATTGGTGCAGCCAACTTGGAAAGCAGTATGGAGATTTCTTGGAAAACTGGGAATGGAACCACCATTTGACCCAGCTATTTCTCTTCTCGGACTATACCCAAAAGACCTAAAAACAGCATACTACAGGGACACAGCCACATAATTGTTTATAACAGCACAATTCACAATAACTAGTCTGTGGAGCCAACCTAGATACCCTTCAATGGATGAATGGATAAAAAAATGTGGCATTTATACACAATGGAATATTACTCAGCACTAAAAAATAACAAGATCATGGCATTTGCAGGGAAATGGGTGGCATTAGAGCAGATTATGCTAAGTGAAGTTAGCCAATCCCCCCCCAAAAAAACCAATTGCCAAATGTCTTCTCTGATATAAGGGGGGTGACTCAGAATGGGGTAAGGAGGAAGAGCATGAGAAGAAGATTACCTCTAGATAGGGAAGAGAGGTGGGAGGGAAAGGGAGAGAGAAGGGGAATTGCATGGAAGATGGAAGGAGACCCTCATCGTTATACAGAATACATGTATGACAATGTGAGGGAAGAAAAAAAAAAGAAGTGGGTCACATTAGATTGGGTAGAGAGAAGTGATGGTAGGGGAGGGGAGAGGAAGGAGGGAATGGAAGGACAGCAGAATAAAATAGACATTATTATTGCTGTGAGTATATACGTGACTGCATGACCAATGTGATTCTGCAACCTGCATACTCAGAAAAATGAGAAATTATATCCCATCTGATTCAAATGTATGATATGTCAAGATCATTGTACTGTCATGTGTAAATAATTTTAAAAAAAGAAAAACAAACCAAAAATTACTTAAAATAGAATGAAAATTTAGTTAAAAATTTTCTTAATATATTCACTAGAGAAAGCTGCAGGTTTTTTGTTATTGTTTTGAGGTTTTTCAGTACTGGAGATTGAATCCACAGGCACTTAACTACTGAAAAACATCTCTAGCACCCTCACTCTTTTTTTTTTTTTTTTGAGACCAGGTCTCACTAAGTTGCTCGGGACCTTACTAAGCTGCTTAGAGTAGCTTTGAACTTGTGATCCTCCTCCTTCAGCCTTCTGAGTGACTGGGATTACAGGTATGTGTCACCATGCTAAGCTACCATTCATTCTTTTTTTTTTCTTGAGAAAGAGAGAGAGAAAGACAGAGAGACAGAGAGAGAGAGAGAGAATTTTTTAATATTTATTTTTTAGCTTTCGGTGGACACAACATCTTTATTTTATTTTTATGTGGTGCTGAGGATCGAACCCAGCACCCCGAGCATGACAGGCAAGTGCGTTACCTCTTGAGCCACATCCCCAACCCCATACCGTTCATTCTTAAATGATTTATGTGTCAATCACTGAAAGTCCATGAGTTGCAGTAGAAAAGAGTATGGGACTCCTTCATTACTTATACCACATTATTAAAAATAAAAAGATTCCTTTTGTAGGGGAAAAACATTTAACATCACAAGTTGTGAAATAAACATGAAAATATAATCAATTTATATTTGTTTGGTCATTACTGAAAGTATGATACTGTATTTAAAAAGTAATGATTATGGTGATAGATGATACGCATTAAGAGGCAGAGTCACCCAAAGGGAAAATCTTAAAAGGAAGCCAAGTTTTCTTCTACGGTTTCTCTTTGAGTCTTGGTCCCTTCCTTTCCCTATCTCCAGTGCCAAAATTTAGCCCCCAAAAGGCTAGGATTTATCCTTCTTATTCTTGACCTCAGACTTTCCTAATTGAGTTATACCTCATACTCAGGGTCTTCCTTGGTGTTCTTCAAGAGATTAGTCCTTTAAGAAAACATCACATTTAAAAAGGATCCTTTAGCAATTCTGCCCAAAGTAGTGAGTAAAAGCAAAAAGTATCACTACGACAGGATAGTAATAAGGCAAAGATTGGCCAGAGGGTGGGGGTGGGGTGCCGACTTAGTTAGGCTACCCTTCATACAAACGTATGAACAGAGAGTTAGACATTGAATTGCCTAACCAAACAGCAATTTCTATCATTCAGCAATAAATCTAATTGAGAAGAAATAACCAAACACCAACAAAGGGTTCAATCACCTAATTATTTTGAAGTCACAAAGAGATTTAATAAAACAAAATGTCTCAAGCTATATCAATGTAAAATACGTACATAAGCAATGTCATACTGGAATGAGCTCATAAGACAACTTTTTTTTTTTGTTATTGGATATTTAACAGGGGGATTTTACTACTGAGCTACATCCTAGCCCTTTTCATTTTTTATTTTCTATTTTTTGGGGGACAGGGTCTCACTAAGTTGCTTAGGGTCTTGATAAATTGCTGAAGCTCGACTTAAATTTGTGATCCTCAGAGTGTTCCCGACGCAGAGCTAAGGATCAGTCTGAGATGATATGTAAAGCTTATAAGAAGAATTGAAAAGGAAAATGAAACAAGGTGTCATTAGAGGCAGAGGTGGAGGAGACACTGAAGCGACTTCAGAGCCAGAAAGGAGTACAAGGAATCATCGTGGTGAATACGGAAGGAATTCCCATCAAGAGTACCATGGACAATCCCACCACCACACAGTATGCCAACCTCATCCACAACTTTATCTTGAAGGCAAGGAGCACTGTGCGAGAAATTGACCCCCAGAATGACCTCACTTTCCTTCGAATCTGCTCCAAGAAAAATGAAATTATGGTTGCACCAGATAAAGACTATTTCCTGATTGTGATTCAGAATCCAACCGAATAAGCCAACTTTTCTGGCTCCCTGTATCATTCCTTAATGTAATGCCCCAAAGAATACTAGTGTTAACCATGTCAAATGACTGGCCCGTGGAAATCGCCCTAGAGCCCATGCAAACCAGTCCAGTGACCAAGGTTGGACTGGCAGCTGTGCCCAGCCCCAGAGGAATCCTTCTGCTGTTCCAGGCACCCCAGAGTTCCCGGGAGGGCTCTCTTTCCTCACTTCCAGGTTTTGGAGCAAGAGCCTGTGAGAAGACCACACCCAGCTTCCTTCTGACCTTTAGTTCACTTTGTTGCCCATGGAAAAGGCTGTTTTTCTTTAACTAAAAATAACCAGAATGCTTAAAAAAAATTTGTGATCCTCCTACATCAGCCTTCTGAGTCACTGGGATCATAGGCATGCACCACCACACCTGGCATAAGGCAACTTTTTAAAAACTTTAAGAAATCAGTTTTTAGCTGTGAGCACAGCTGAGAAGTACAACACACACTTAGTAATGTGCCAGACCCTGGGTTCAATAAGAAAGAGAAGAAGGAAGGAAGAAGGAAGAAAGGAAGGAAGGAAGGAGGGAGAGAAGGAAGGAAGAAAAGAAATTAGTTTCAAACTACTTATAGAATAATAATTTGAGCTTAGATAGCTTGTAAAAATTTTTAAAGTATTTTTTTTGGCAAATACAAAAATATTTTGTAAATGCTAGTTTTATTTTTTATAAAGAAAATAAATGTTTTCCAATTAGAGAAAATTAGAAACACTTCCTAAGAAAATGAATTTTTTTCTCTAGCAGAAAACCTTATACACAATGGGCACAGGAATATTTGATCCTTGTTGGGAAAAAAAAAAGTTGCAGGCTGCTGACATTTAATTTTTAAATGTCTTTCACAAAGAATATATTATTGCAAATATTTCCTCAGACAAGTATTTTATAATCCTTCTTGTGCCCCACTGACTTTCAATTTATCAATGGAGGTGCCTAACTCAACTGTCAACAAGGGATTACTCATTTGAAAGTACTGCTTGAAAACTGCTTATGTATACTCATGTTCTATACTTTAAAAGTTATAATTTAAGGGTTGATAAAACCCATATCCAGAAGTACATATAATAAGGCCGATAACACAAGTAACCAAATCAGTTTTGAAGCTGATTAGCTAATGTCAATACTAGATTATGGAATATGAGAACCTTAGTACCTAAACAAAATAAAGTAAAAAATAATGGCAACTATAAAGGCTTGAGAAATCTTTGGGAAAGATAAACAAAAATTTAGACACTTCATTTGGTATGCAGGGTTTTTAAAAAAATTTATTTTTAAAGAGAGATAATTTTTTAAATATTTATTTATTTAGTTTTCGGCAGACATAACATCTTTGTTTGTATGTGGTGCTGAGGATCGAACCCGGGCCACATTGCATGCCAGGCGAGCGCACTTGAGCCACATCCCCAGCCCCGATATGCAGGGTCTTAAGATTGTCCTTCTACCAAATATCTAAAAAGTTATTAATAGAAAAAAGTGACAAACTTAGAATCATCTCATTCATTTATGACAAACATTAAGAGTCCTGGCAAGAAAGCAAGAATGACTTGAGAGGGTTGGAGTTGAGGCTCAGTGGTAGAGTACTTGCCTAGCACATGTGAGGCACTGGGATTGATTCTCAGCAATCCATTCTATTTATTTACTTATTTTATAAAATAATCTATTTTATTTATTTATAAATAAATAAAATAATCTATTTATATTATATTATTTATAAATAAATAATTTTATTTATAAATAAATAAAATAGAGGTAGTATGTCCATCTACAACTAAAAAGTACTTAAAAAAGAAAAAAAAAAGAATTACCTGAGAAAGAAATATTGGGGATAATGAGATATCTTTTGAATTATCCCAATCTAGAGTACCATTTCAGTGCCTCTCTAGAAACCTTGAATGTGAAGCTGGCATATTTTTCATTTTTCTCTTCCTTTAAAGAAGTTAGTTCTACTCACAAGGCTGCCAAAAGTTTAGTTACATTAGATCCTTTCCTTCTTCAAAATATCCTACTACCACTATATATATAATTTTTTTTCATATAATTTAAATATACATACCTTGAAATTCATGAACTAACCAACATGGTACTTACATTCACACTGTATGACATCTAAGTTAAATTGCTGAACAGCTCCCATGCTTATCTGTTTTAACTCACTATCCAGCAGCATCTGCATCAAGGTTGTTGACAGATGCTGGCAGGCTGACATGCAAGCTGTCTGGGCGACTTTCCCCTGTTTAAAACAAACAACCAAATAAAAAACAAATAAACAAATATAAATAAATAAGCAAATACAAAAATATACTATAAAGTAGTACAAAAATTATATACTGACAATCTTTTAATAGTGATTATTGGCTTTTCTATTTCTGCATCCTGAATAGCTATGCCTTTGTATTGTAAGAACCAAAATTAATATTCTTAGTTCCCTCATCTTTCTCAGGATATATCATTAAAGATCTAACTGAAATACAAAGAAAACTGAAATACAAGTTAAAAAGCTATTATTATTTCAGATCTCTTGAAATATCTAAGATTAAAAGAATTAATATCTAATATTAAAATAATGTCCAAAAATTTTAAAAATATTGATATTTCAATATTAAAATATGACATTTATGACAAAATCACCATAACATCAAAAAACACACTTTTTCATATAATGCTCTCTAAGCTCTCCTTTGTATATTTAACTAAACCAAAATGAAGAAAGTTAATGTTGTAATTTATTACTATTTAAACTGTATCTAAAATTCAAAATATACTTTGAGCCATAAGTCTTTATTTCTACTCAGAATGCTAGTCTGTGACACAGCTTTAATTACTGATGGGAGGGAGGCTTATTTACCAGTATGACTTCAAATTGAATTAAATACAAATCTGTATTTAGTTTTAGAAATTGAGTTTTAAAATCATTTGGTAATTTAGAAATATGTAGTAGTTAAGTGAACTACATATGCTTGTGGTTTTCTTTTATTAAGGTATATAACATTTAAATATAGTTTCTATTTTAATAAGGTCCTGAAACTACATGAACTTTGATAGCCCTAAGTTTTCTTCTTTTAGCCTCTAGGTTATATAGCTAAATTACAATACTACATCACTTTTAGTATAAACTATTTATTTTAACAAGCTTTGCATTTGAAATAGAAGTTTAAAATAAAATATTTTAAAGACTCTTCTAGATAAAATTTTCTAGTATAATACTGCTCCTAGAATGGCTACCTCTAGCCATTATGGGATTTGGTGATTTGATGATAAAATTTAACATCTATGGTTATGGTTAGAAAAAATGACTTCCTGGAGACAAGCCATGTTTTGCTTCATTTCCAGTAATAAATATTTAACGATTTATATTTAATAATTAGGTTTCTTCCTACTTAACAAAAAGGCAATAAAGCTACAATCATGAAAAAATATCTTCCAAACATAATTGCGACAATAAATGGGTACAAAAATGTTTATGTGGATTTGATTTGAAAAGTAATAAAGAACATAAATATATTTTCACATTTGTTAGAAAATTTGTTCTTTAACTTACACATTAATAATCAGACTGGAAACAAAGAACTTTTATGAATGATTCGTTAGCATTTAGACACTATGCACAGTAGAAAACTGAAATGGAATGTCAATTTCTCAATCAAAAACTTGAGATAAAAGCTGATGCAAACAATATACTTGACAGATACTGATGAACTGCCAAAAAGGAATGTAACAAACAATGAAAAACCCAGCATGCTTCAAGATTCCCCAATCCTAAAAGGAATTAGTCTGGGAGACATGCAGCTCCATTCCCCAAGCAGAATAATATCAATATGAAAGAGAGGGGGGATAAAAGCAGAAAAAGAAGAAATCAATGACCAGTTATTTAATTACAATATAATAGGTTTGTGAAAATGGAAATGTCATTGTGACCTAATGGAACAACTAGTATATTTTAGTTTAATGTACTTCTTCATCAAATCAGCTCCATGTTCTATTTATGTTGCTACTATAATGTACTCACTACAAAAACAGATTAATAAACTGCAAATTTTATTATTAAATTCATTTTAAGTTCATTTAAGCAAATACACTGCACAATATAAGTAGTATTGTTTTCAGTGAACCTTTAAGATTTAACAGATTCAGAGGCTACAAATATATATGTGTGTATGTGTGTGTGTGTGTGTGTGTGTGTGTGTAACTGGAGCTGAAAATGATGGTTAGAGTACAGATAAAATTATTCCATAAAATGGTAGAAATAGGTAATGAAAATTCATATTTAAGTTACATATAATAATAAAATCTTAACATTAATTTTTTTGATTAGGCATATTAAATACAGGCTTATTGTTCTCAAAGAAGTTTAAAGTATTTATAAAATATTTTATAACTTTTTCAAATGAAATAAATTCTTCGTTACTAGAGATCAAAATTTAAGTTAATAATATCAAAGGTTCAGATTCTTTTCATTTAAAAAATTATGTTCTATAAGATTACACACTTTTAAAGTGCCTACTTTCTAACAATAGAAAGTGTACATATATTCTTAGATTTCATCTACTACTTAATTTTATTTATTTATTTATTTATTTGAGAGAGAGAGAGAGAGAGAGAATTATTTATTTATTTTTTTAGTTTTCGGAGGACACAACATCTTTGTTTGTATGTGGTGCTGAGGATTGAACCAGGGCCGCACGCATGCCAGGCGAGCGCGCTACCGCTTAAGCCACATCCCCAGCCCCTACTACTTACTTTTAGATAGAAAAATTCTAATCTCTCCAAAATTTGCACACCTAAAAAATATATTTGACAATTTATTTCTGATGTGTATGGCCCTGCACATACTTTGATATAATTAAACACCACTCTTTGAATAATATTACTGCTGTTATTGTTGAAGCTTTTAATAATCTTATAAGACAAAAACAATCTAACAATTTTTATAATTATCTTTAAAAACTATCCCTTTTTATTAGAGATGACCTGGTTTTTAACCTGATAACAAAAAAGCCCAAATAATATATGACTGAAAAAAACACTGCACATTTAATAAATTTTAAGCACCGAGAAATTTCTCTTGCCCTCATCTGAAAAATTAATTGCAACTATTAACATTTTTCTCTTTAACAACACAAAATTCAATAAATAAGTTAAAACACCTGCTTAAGTTTTAAGTGTAACTATGTTTTCATGTTCTAACATTTTGTTTAAAAACAACTTGCAAAGAGAGAAAACCCTTAGACAAACTTCTTATATTTCAAAGGCACTTGTAAAAGAGAATCTGCTGACATATTAGATCCTTTTTGCATTACCCAAAAGCTTTTCTTCTAAGAACAATTGTGGTAAAGAGACATTTGGCTCCTAGGAAATTCCCAAAGGGTCAACCATATGCATCCTTCCATGCACCTTCACAGTGCTGCTTTCTAGATTCATGTCTCAAAAGCAGCTTTCATCATTTACTTGTGTGTCAGTCAATATGATTTATGGACTGCATTCAACAAAGTCAAAGCATATAGAATGAGAAATATGACTACAATCTGCTAATTTGTTTTGTATTGAGCCATTTAAGAGTCAAAGACCTGATGTCAGACTGAGACCAGCAACACAATTAACCAGCCGGTGACAGATTCATCCATCCTCCCTGCCAGGCTGTGCCAATCAAAGACAGCATGAGGTGACATTTGGTGAAATCAGTAAGAAAACTCATTCTCTAAGTAACCTATGTGAGACCTTGATTGACACTTTCTGAATTTAGTTTGTGGAACACAGCCACTCTTTACTCAATAGTTCCTCACTGCAAGCTGTGAAATAAGGCTTTTAATGCCAATCACAGGAACAATAAACCACTAACCATCAACCTCAGTCTAGAATCAAGAAAACAAATGTTTGTATGTCAAGCCAAATTTCCCAAATAATTTACTATTACAGGTTAAGCTAAAGATTGTTTCCTTTGAAATATTATAAAATAACATGGTAATAAAAATACATGTTTTATAAGATTATGGTTCAAATTGTTTGGGTTTCAAAGAAATGTTTTCATAGATCTACTCTAATAGTGGGAGAAATGTTGAAAATTTATAAATAATTGGCACTTTGACTTTTCATTTGTAGTTTTGTCTCACCATTCTCTTATTTCAAAGATCTATTTTTTTTAAAAGGATTGATTCCAACAGTAATTATTTAAAAGCATTTTTCAAGTCTGTTTCATTCTTTCAAGAACATCTCATGTAAAAATATGCTCCTGATATCACAACCACCTTTCTGTATTGGTTTACTCTTCCTTAATGATCCCAGATGAGTCAAATTCCTTTTATTTATAATCACCACAAAAACCAACTCTACACAATAAACTACTCTTTTTATTTAAGTAAAAAAAGAAAAATATAGATACAAATATACTATGCATAATGTTATTTTTTAAATTGATAACAGGTTTTGTTTCAAAAGGTTACATAACCCTTGACAGAAAAAAAATCATGGTGGATTTAAATATTACACCTAAAACTAGAAAGTGAATTTATTAATTCTGATCCTGCCTTTTAAATTATTTAAATTAAAGCAGTAAATTGATGTTATGCATAAACTTACTGCCTCTCCGTTTGCTATATAATTTTCAGTTAGCATACTATAAAATAGTCTTTCCAGAGGCAAAAGGGGAAGAGAACTATTTTTTTTTCTTATGTATTTATTTTTGTTTTATTTTTATGTGGTGCTGAGGATGGAACGTAGGGCTTCATGTGTGCGAAGCAAGCACTCTACCACTGAGCTACAACCCCAGCCCGGGGAAGAGAATTATTTTGATGGATTCTTCAGTCTCCTAAAGAGCCACAATGTATATAGCCTTTTAAAATACACAGACTGAAAGAATAAAGTCTTTCACCAAATGTGGAGTAAATACTAAAATTAGAAATAAAAATTCTTAATGCAAATTTAAAATGGTGAACCTAGGTGAAAAGTAGATATTTTAATTTTAAAAATCTATTATTTTCCTTCTGTTTCACACAAGAACTACTAATCAAAAGTCTTACTATATGAAACTACATCTTAGCACAGAGGTGCAAGCCTGCAATCCCAGTTATTAGGGAAGTTGAAGCAGGAGGATCACAAGTTCAAGGCCAGCATGGTAAAAAGTTGGTGAGACCCTGTCTCAAAAAATAAAAGGCTGGGGATGTAGCCCAGTGGTAGAGCACCCTTGGTTCAATTCCCAGCACAACAACAACAACAACAGAGAGAGAGAGAGAGAGAGAGAGAGAGAGAGAGAGAGAGAGAGAGAGAGAGAGAGAAAACACTACATACTACGTCTTACTCAAATATAAAGATAGTATAAAATCAGAAAAACTAAAACATTAGCATAGAATGTGGAATTTTCCCAAGATGATTTCACAAATGCACAAGGATTCCTTTAGATTCTGAACCATTTTCTTATTTCCTACACTATATAAAATAGTTAAATGTGTAAAATTCTCAATAAAACAGAATGGGTGAGATATAAGTTTAAATATGAAGATGAATTTCTTTAGTGAGTTTTAATAATTGCTTTAATACTACTATGAAGACAGATTTTTAAGGTTATGCCAAAGAATTCTTAGGTCTATAAAAATATACTGATTCTAAACACACTCAACATTCTCTAAAATACTTCTTTTACATTTCTCTATTTCTCTTATACTTGCTTTTTGTCATGATCTAACCACTTCCATCCCTGAAAAAACTAGCTACCACCTTAGTTAGCCACAATTCTATAGTCAACTAGGAATTCCCATTCTCCCCTCTTAGGTTTTTCCACTCTCCTTCTAACAATTCCCAATCATAAGGATGCCAGACAGTAACATAAATGCTTATTCTTGGGACACATGCATTTGTGCAAACACACACACACTGTGAGGGGCAGGAAGATAGAATAGAACATAATTATATTAAAGTTGAAACAAAATTGTTTCCCAAAGTAAGAAAACTTCAGGACTACCAGTAATACATGGCAAAATTCTATTTGCCTCAAAACTTCCTTATCCCAATCACAGGGCTTATCAAATTTTGGCAGTCTTTGTTTTTAAACTATCTTTTGAACATGGACTTAGATGGCATGCAGTATCCACATTTTAGCTTTCTAGCAAGTATCATTGCTGCTGTCTGTCATGGTAGTCTCAGGTTATCTTTAAACACATCCTAACTTTAGTAGGAAGAAAGAGAACGCAAGGACAAGCAGAACAGTAAAGGTCTAAAAAGTTACAAGGTTTTGAAGAAATGCCTCTGCTTCCACACTACTCATTATTGGGCTGTTCTGTTTATTTTTAAATAAGGAAGCGACGCAACATTAATGCCCTATCACTGTTCTTTGGCAAACATAAGAAAAGCAAGAAAGATAAAGATGTGCTTAATTTTCCCTGTGGCTGACAATACTACAATGTAGTACAGCCAATTTACAGAATTCAGTTTGAAAAACTGAAGCATTCCAAGAATCGTTAAAATAGTAACTCTGTAATAGCAGACCCACAACCTTATTCCTTTACATAAGCATATAGCTCTGAGTGCCAAGACCATTAATAATGAAAATATTTCATAACCCTAGTAAAACTTAAAATTTCCAAAGAAACTGTCATAATACTAAGAGATTAGATAATATAGGTGGTTTCCAAGTATCATTAGTAAACCGGACAAGTGTCACCACCAAAAGCCTACCAGTTATCTCCTACTAATGCATGCATGTTTGTGGTTAATACATTATAAACACAGCCATAATTAAAGACATAGCACAGAGGAGACCTTAGTCATTCAAGGATTTATATTTCAGTGCCAACCTTTTAAGGATGATTCTGAGAGTCTAGGACTAATAGGGCATCATTTATTTAGGTACACATTAGAATAGCATGTTCTGTGAAATAAGTATGATGGGGTAAAAATCATTCAAAGGATGACTGCAGTCAAACCAACTTCCCCATCTCTATGTGGCTTTGCTGTCTTGGCATGGATGAAATAACTCTCATTAAGGTCTTTGGTTTTCAATTATATTTCATAGCATTTTTCTGAAAAAAATTATATAGCATAGTAGCATCCTCAAATTTGAGGATTCTCAAAGCTCAGGCATGTACTTATCCTGAATAACAAGGACTTGTGAATAGGTAATTCTGTTAAGAATAAGTCTTTACAGACAACTACAGCAGATCTTTGCCAATTGCTCCTCTTTTGCTTCTAACGATTTTAACCTTGGGGCTGGGGTTGTAGCTCAGGGTAGAGCACTTGCCTAGCATATGTGAGGCACTGGGTTCAATCCTCAGCACCACATAAAACAAACAAACAAACAAACAAATAAATAAACAAATATTTTTAAAAAGAATAAGAAAGGAATATGCTCTTTTAAAATATTTTAACCTCAATACTACCATCTATCACATTGATTTCCATAAAAGATAGAAAGACTTAAAACATGACAGCTTTCTTACAACAACTAAAGTCTCCTGGATGAAAGTAAATGATTAAAAGGTGGTTTCCCATAGTCTGAACCTTCCCACTTATATGTAATATTAGCCTGAACATACTACGTTGGTGGGACTTTACTCTGCAAAGCCTAATCTCTTTAACTTGTTGAATTTTAGTACCTTGCATAAGTTTTTTCTAAGTGTATATCCACATGTTGTATTTTCTTTTATCTCTATCTGACCTGCAAACATCCTGTAAATGTATTGAGGTTGTTCTCCCCTCCCATTAGCTCTGCCCTTCCTTTCTTCATTATTGTTCCCTCTTTACAGGAGAGGGAAAGAAGAAACAAAGGAAAACAGAAGGAAAAATGGACTCTTTATGGCCTCACCAGATCTTGACTTGCACAGGAAACGTCTGACTCTAATATCTTTCTCTACCACCTACTTTCTTTTTCCTTAGAGATCTGACCTCCCTTTTGATTTTTCTGCTCACAATAAAAGGTAATTTCAATTTAAACAATCTGTTACCCACATATTTTAGTCCCTTTTCTTATTCCCCATTTGAACTTTTGCCCCTTCACTTAAAGAGGAAAAAAATCTTTTTTTTCTTTCTATTGTGGAATACAGATTAAAGGAGAAGATATTATTTGAATCCCTAGAAATTTGCCACTCCTTTCTGCAAAAAAACTTAATTTTCTAAACATAAACCTCTGTTGTTATCAGGAAGTAAAGTGGCCAGATGCTACACTTTAATTTGTTTTTTAATATTGAATCTTCCTATTCAAAATGGTACTTTGCTTATAAAGCCTGAACCAATGATCTAGTCTATTTTCATCTTTAGCTCTGTCAAAGAGTGAAGTTATAAGATATTACATACAGTGCATATACATATAGTCTATAGATTGAAAAGAGTCTATTATAATTATTTCTATTTATATCCCTCTTATCTGTCACAGGTCAGGTCTGAAGTCCTATCCTAATTCACAGATTTCCTACTAAAACTCTCATAGTGTTCCCTTCTAAAATTACTTCTAATACTACTACTATTTCCAACTGAGCCTTCACCAAAAGCAATTCAAAATATTGTTTTTTACAGTGTTTAACAGCAAGGAAGTATTTAAGCATGCTATGCTATATATACACACAATACTTACAAGTTATTAAATAAATCTCTCACCGAGATTAGTCAGCATTTAACTGAGATGCCTACTTAATAAATGTCTAAAAGTATTAAAGTTATAAAATAAAAGTATGCTCACTTTTGACTAAGAGGCAATTTTGTTTTGCAATTAACTTCCTATACTGAAAAATCACCTGTTTTAAAGCATTAAGAAAAACCTTCATAAAAACATAAATTCTACTTCACATAAAAAGCTTTGACTGTTTTCGACCTTTTCATATACTCTCTGTCTCAAAAATCTTTAGCTTTATCTAATGCAATGATTATACTGTCAATGGTTGGTTTTTGTTGATGTTTTGTGTACTTGGAATTAACTCATATTATAACAGTATGTAAATAGATAGCAAAACATGTCATAGAAATGCCTAATTTATATCCATAGAAAGAACTATTCTACATAAATAACTTTCAAAACACTGGACATTCAAGTACCAAACTTTAAAAATTTCTAATTAAAATTTATATAGAACAATCCCCTACCCTCTAAAATCAAAGACAATAAACAATTTGAATTTTGGGACAAAGGGTCAGTCTCACTTATGAATACCATTTTTGCTTTCTGAATATATAAATGGTTTATCGGTAAGAAATATGTTAGCAAATTTAATATGTCTTTTATACTTTTTGCTAGCCTCTGGAATTTTTATTTGATTAAACAAACAATCAAGAGCCCCAGAAGTTTTTGAACAGGGAAATAGATTAAACTGTACTTTAGAAAGAATTATCTGACATTGGTGTATAGGATGGACTGAAGTAAGGAGAGACTGTTGGAAGAGATCAATCTAAAGACAATTACAATAATCAAAATTTGAACTTCAATAATAGGAATAAGAACAGAAAAAGAAGGATACAAATTAGGAACATTTACATTTCAAATGCTAGATGAGATTTTTTCCCCCAAGAATTTTCAATATTTATACATCTTGAAAATATTTAATTACTTCTTAATCTGGTTGTCAAGAGTTCAAAATTGTATGTTGAAAAGACAAATAGAGAAAAAAATATGATAAAGCTATTTTAAAAAGAGAATTGCTTGGGCTGGGAATGTGGCTCAAGCGGTAGCGTGCTCGCCCGGCATGCGTGGGGCGCTAGGTTCGATCCTCAGCACCACATAAAAATAAAATAAAGATGTTGTGTCCACCGAAAACTAAAAAATAAATATTAAGAAATCCCCCCCTCTCTAAAAAAAAAAAAAAGAGAGAGAGAGAGAGAATTGCTAAGGCAATTCTGGAAAGCAATATTGGGCTGAATTGAGAAAAATTTGTACTGGGTCATGAATCACATTGGCTCACAATGGGTCATGTACTAGGTTAAATTTCTACAAGTTTGGCTAATAGAGTTGCAGAGAAACTCAGAAAAGGCATAAATTGCCTTAGAAGTGACTAATAATAACAATATTTTTTAAGACTGTATTTTATGCCAGGCACTGTTCTAAACATTTTATGTATACTATTTCACGTAAGCCCCACAAAAATCTTTGGGGTGTATATTCCCATTGACATGATTGCACAGATCAGGAAAGACCACAGAAAGGTATCCAAAAGCACAGCACTCCCCACAGATATGCCTTCAATATTAACTTTCATAATCAAATCACAGAGAATTCTATTTCATCAAAACAACTAATATTACCTTCAAACTTATGTTTCTATAAAACTACAAATATATCAAAGTCACTGCCAAAATAATTAGAAGTTAATTTAAATACATAAGCAGAGAAAAATAAGCCTGTAGGAAGTTCATTATTTTCTAATGTTATGTGCTAGCTTTAGTTTGCATCTACTTACCGACATGGCTGCATAATCATTGTTGGTCTGAGGAGGAAGTCAGCAAGGAAATCAAATAAAAAAGGAAAATGTATTCTAATAACAGCAGAAACAGTGTTTAAAGCACCAAAAGAAAATATATTATACAACAAGCAAGTTAGTTCTACAAATGTTACTCTCATTTAAAGGTATTAATTTATCACATATATTATCAACTTATTTTGGAGATTGATGTGAGTTTTTATGTTCACATTAATCAGATAAATCTTCCTCCAAACTTTTGTCTATCTAATCAAGTTGTCTAGTCAGCGTTAAATTACAAGGATGTTAGCAAATTACTAAATGTCAGCTGTGTGGAAAATTTAGAAAACAACAGTTCTTCAACAGTGTTTTTTGCTATAAAGGAGTGGTTCTCGAACTTCAAGGAAAAAAAGCATATTTGTAAGCTACAGAAATTTTAGTGCAGTTAAGTCTACACCAAGCAATGGTATCTGAATATTTAACAAGCATCTCCTCTCAGAGGTGATTTTAATATAGACAGAAATAAATGTCTATTTTTTCACAAATAACAGGAAATAATAGAGCATACATGATTCTGAAGCTACTTAGGATAAATCTTTTGTGTTCTCACATAATCTGTTAATATAACTTGAAATAAATTACTAAAGAAATGATGGCTAAGTTACCTTTTTAAAAAAATTTTTATAACTGTAGATGGACACAATACCTTTATTTACTTATTTTTTTATGTGGTGCTGAAGTTCGAACCCAGGGCCTCACATGGGCTAGGCAAGCGCTCTACCACTCAGCTGCAACTCCAGCCCTCACTAAGTTATCTTACAGCTAATTATTTACATGTATCCACTAGCAAATGAATAATAGTAAGCCAAAGTAAAACCAAATTTCTGGTCTCAATTTAAATGCAGATAAGCTCCTGTCAGAGTTCTATATTAACTATATATTTACTGGTTTATTCTTTAAAAATATTAAGCATTAATAAAATATCAATATTAATTTAATATTCCTTAAAATAACAAGGATTAAATAAATTAAAATAAGTGTTAATTTTTTAAAAAATTATTTAATTTACTTTTCAAATTTCAATAACATGTAATACTTAAACAATATTAAACTTTTTATGAAAAAGGTATTCACTCAGAAATATGAATCTAACCTAATTACATTAGGTCAAAGAAACTCAAAACTATTTATTAGTGGAAGTTGAACTTCTGGTATAGACTAGACTGAAGGTTCTCCTCCAAAAGGGAAGTTGTCCTTTTTACCAAATAAAATACACAATGAGTAAAAGAAAGACTACAGCAGAAACTCAACTAGTCAGGCTGATCAATCTAATTAACCCTAGTAAGCAGTGCGCTGACAGGTGTATTAGCCAAACAATCAATTCTTCTGGAAGACTGGACTTGATCCCAAATAATTACTAAGTCTTTTCTAGATTTAACTTCCAATAAATTTTGTATTGATTATTATAATTATCCCATCAACATAGTAATTTGTTCAACAATTTTTTGTAGTCTCTTTCAAAGTGTATGTAAAGATGTCTTGGGAAATATATAAATGCCACAAAGTGAAGACAAAATTCAGTTAAAATTTAGAAACTTGTTGATAAAAGTCAGACAACAGCATTCAACATATGACTGCCATCTACATCATAGTATATGTGATACTTTCATCATATTTCACATAATACCATTTAATATTAATTATATTAATAAATCAGATAAACATCATTCATTATCCTCTACATTTAAAAATTAATATCCAAATAAGAAAAACTAATTTATAAGAATATATGCCCAGTATATGGTTATATTTTCATTTAATAGGTAAACACTAAATGTATTCTTAATTGCTTGTGCCACAATATAAAAAGTACAATACTTGTATTTTAAATACAATTCTTTCTGGTTACATAAAAAGAGGATGGGTTAAAGTCAATAATTCTACTAGACTATTAAAGTTTTCTGGAGTTTTCAGTCAAGTTAAAGGCCACTGGAACTCTTACACTTAACTCATAAATAAGTGAAAGCCAAAAAAAATGAAGTGCAGGTATAAGAGTAAATGAAGTGCCAGAATCAGTAAGGCCACATTTAAGCTGGGACTTGACATTCATCTAAAGGGATGATGCTTAGAAACATACAATATTATATATAGGGACCCTTGAGGTAATCTAATCCAATCACTTAACTTCCAGGAGAAGGTAGCAGGTTGTTCAGAATCATATGACAGACTAAGTTAACTTGTTTGCTTCCTCCCCATCCTGAGATACAAGTGAAATAAAAAGCACAGAATGGCAAAGGACAAACTGCTCAACGACAAAGGAAATTAAGATGCATGGTTGGATTCATCAAGAGATTATTTCTGGAAGACAGAAGGCAGATGAAACAGAAAAAAGAAAGTCACTGACAGAGAACTAACTACAGTGGAGCTGCGAGCCAACAGTACACTGAAGTCCAGAGTTAGAAGTATGAAAGGGAAGAGAAATGAGATGGAAACCAAGATTTCTGGAACAACTGTGCCAATGGTCCCCCACCCACAGAGCACAGGCAATTTCCCTAATGAAAGAACTCTTCAGGAACAGCTGAGGTTCCTGACTTAAGGGGAAGAGAAAGGGAAAAGGAGCAGGGGGTAAGGGGAAGAAAGCGAAGGAAAGAAAAAAATGAAAATAAAGCAAAGAAAGGAAAGGAAAAAAAAGGAAAAGTCCCTTTTATTTTGGCAAGGTGATAATGGAAACAAAGGAAGGAAATAATATATAATTTGTGGAGTCACTGCAAAATGGAAATGTGGGGACCCTTGTTCAAACATTAAGAATGTGCTGGGTGCACACCTTTAATGCCAGCCACTCAAGAGGCCAAGGCAGAAGGATCAAAAATTAGTTGCCAGTCTTGGCAACTTAGTGAGTCGCTGTTTCAAAATAAAAAATAAAAAGGGCCAGAGATATAGCTCAGTGATAGAGCACCCTTCAGTTCAATTCCCAGTACAGGAAAAAAAAAATAAGAATTCCAAGACTGTAAAAGATAAGTACCAATTCACATGAAGGGCCCTTCTAAACATGGTATTCTATAACTATAAGGTTGCATACCCAGGAAGTTAGTCCTGAAAATAGAAGACCACAATCTCATGACTAGTTTCATACCTGCTGACTATAAAGGTAAAGAATCCTGGACAAAATGCCCCCAGCAATGTATATAAATATTTCCTGCTCAAGGGAAAAGGTCTATCAAAAAAATAGGGTATGTATTTACACAGTAGCAGAGTAAATCCATGTCAGATCTCAAGGCCTTCTTTGTTAAAAAACAAACAGAAAACCAAGGATTACCACACTGTGGAAAAGATCAGAATAAAAAAGAATATACAAAATAAAGAAGCAAAAACCTATTCCAGAGTAATAAAGGTAAGACACAGAAAACAACTTTAAAAATTTTCTACACTCAGATTTAAAAGATAGTAAATTCATTAGAAAAGAAAATTCTATGAACAAGGAACACAAAAACAGAGGTGATTCCTTAAAAATTAAAAATATAATTAATAAAATATCATATAGAAAGATGGAAAAATAAAATTAAGCAAATCTTCCAAAACATAAAACAAAAAAGATGGGGATATAGAAAGAAAAAAGAGTACGAAACACAGAGAACCAATCTGGGAACTCTAATGACAGTCTAGCAAAGAAGAGAAAAATGGAAGGAACAAAATTATCAAAAAAATATACAGGAGGGCTAAGGTTTTGACTCAGTGGTAGAACACTTGCCTAGCATGTGTGAGGCACTGGGTCTGATTCTTGGCATCGAATATAAAAAATAAATAAAGCCCATTGACAACTAAAAAAAAATTTTTTTTAAATATAGAGGATAATTTCCCTCCCTTGAATAAGAACACTTATTTTCAGCAAAGGGCCACTGAGTAAATAGCTAAGTGAATGAAATAAAGACTAACATCTCTACATGTTTCTATGTATTTCTTAATAGTAAGAACTTAAAAATAGATTCTAAAACCCAGATGACAGAAGACAATGCAGGCATGCAATGAAAGTTGCAAGAGAAAAAAACTACTTAACTTAGAATTATATAACTAGCCATATTATTAATAAAACATGAGCACAGAAGATATTTTCTGATATTCAAGGATTTAAATAATGTACTTCCTTTCCAGGGGAAGTTATTAATTATTGAGGAAGTTCTGAAGCAGCACAAGACAAATCAGTAAAGCAATAAAAGACACACACACACACACACACACACACACACACACACCCCACACACCAAATCTAGGAAACACACACACACCCCACACACCAAATCTAGGAAACACACACACACCCCACACACCAAATCTAGGAAACAGTTCTCAGTCCAGGAGAGCAAGAAAGGAAAATGACTATGCAGCTATTACAGAGAAAAACTGGTACAGATTAGAGACAAAGGAGTCTGGAAGAAAGGCCTCTGTGGAAGATTTTTACCCAAATGAAGGAAAGAAGGCTTTCTAGAAACACTTGATATTTTGAAAATACAACACTCACTTATCAAACAAAGATTAAAAAAAAACATGAAGTCATCTAAAATGCAGTATGATTTCAGTAAATATGGAATATAATAAAAAAGAATCTATTTGGCCATGTTGAAAAAAATCATCTCCTTTAAATGACCAGAATTTAAAATACCAGACCCCAAACATGAAAGGGGAAAAAAATCCTAGCGTACTCACTCCTTGCCTAAAGGGAACAATATTGTCATAACATTAAAAAGTACTGTTTTCTGGTATTCACCTTGAAAAGCCAACCCAGGACAAAGCATAGATTAGGCTGTGGTTGTCAAAATAATGTAAATATTAATAACTTCAATAAAGGTAAAAATAAAAGTATACTTATTGGAAAACAGTACCAGATGGAAGAAATGATGGCACGAAAGATAGGGAGGCTAATAGTATTACATTACATAGAAGAGAATTAAGATAGTGATTAAAGTAGAAAGAATTGAAAATTGAAATACAACTATTTTATATAAAACAATAAATAAAATATAAAAATCCATGGGAGGAAAAAGGGAAGGGGGTAGTTGCTACCTGTGCTTTATCCTTCATAGCAAGAAATCACTAGCTAGTCTCTATTTTTGTATTATGGTAACCACCAGAAGAAACAAAACCCAGTGATGAAAAATGGTAGTCTGGGAGAATGGCAGTGAGGATAGGAAAGGGCAAGGAGAGAGGCTGTTTTCCATTCCAGACTTTTCAGGACTACTGGGCTTACTTCCATTTAGCATATTAATTGGAATAAAAGTAAAATAAAACAAGAAAAACTTTATTTTCAGTTCTATGAAATAAAATATATTAGTAAATTAATCCAGATGGTAAATGATCTGCCTGCTTTCACAATGCAATTAATTGGAAGAATCAAATTGAGGACCCAAATCTCAAAATATTAGTACAGTGCTACATCTTTAAAAAATTTTTTAGGGGAGAATATTTTAACAGTTAAGCTACTATCCATTTCTGCCTAAGTTATGTATCTTCATTTAATATTGTGTGTGTGTGTGTGTATATATGTTCATATATATATATGTATATACATATATATATATATGCTTCTCAATTAAAAAGAGCATAATATGCTTAAAAATCATTAACAAATAAAAAAGGAAATTAAAACTTCAGTCCCATCAAATATCTACATTTAGTAAGAAAAGGGATTGCAGCCTTAAGCAGAGAATTTACAAAGAATATCAAATTAGCACATCAATAGAACCCTAACAGCCTAAGGCAAACAAATCAAAAAAAGGGAAGCGCCTTCAAAGGAAGCAACTGAAAGAAAACACCTTGAAAGGGAACTAGATAGGAAATACAGCACTGCATTTAAAGACTGACAACACTTGTGACACATTTCCCTTAAAAGTTATTTCTACTGTAGTATTTTCATTTTATTTTTTAAAATTTATATACATATTTTTAGTTGTAGACAGACACAATACCTTTATTTTATTTTTGTGTGGTGCTGAGGATTGACCCCAGTGCCCAAGCATGTCAGGCAAGTGCTCTACCACTGAGCCACAGCCCCAATCCCATATTTTCAATTTATTGTTGAGCAACACTATGTTTTACTTTTTGAGTTAAGTTTTTTGTTTGTTTGTTTGTTTTACAGTGTGATTTTTAAAGTTAAGCTGTATTTAGTGGTGTGCTAGTTAATTTTTAACAATGATTCTCTGGAGGAAAAAAAACTTGGTTTGTATCATTTGCTGGTTACAATGGTCTAAATACTCCTACCATGACTACCAGTGTAATGTAACTGAATACACAGTTGGGAAGAGGTATGCTCAATATCAATTTCCCAGTATGATCTTGAGGTCACTTTCTCTCAGTAGGAAGGCATCTCTAATCTTAGAGCACAAGCTATTGGGAAGAATAATTTGATTAACAGATACTGCTGTGAACAGTTTTTCAGATATTTATTCTCTAAAGTGAGAAATACCTATAACCATATAGTGATTTTCTTGAAAAACATCCAATTATATTTACATTTGATTAGAGAATTACATGCCAAAGGTAAAGTCATTTCTAAAAATGTCTTTTTTAGGGGCTGGGACTGTGGCTCACTGATAGTACATTTGCCTGGCATGTGTGAGGCACTGGGTTCGATTCTCAGCACCGCATATAAAAAAATAAAATAAAAGTCTATCAACAATTAAAATTTTTTTTAAAAAAAATGTATTTTTAAAAAACTGTCCACACCACTTTCATTAATGCAGGAAAAAAAAGTTAAGTATATTTGAAAGCAAAAGGAAAAGATCTTTATGGGAAGAAAACATTGAAAAGTCAAATAAAAATCAGATATATCTACAAATCTTACACCTCTAGAGTAAGTAAAGAAGCAGAAAAGATTACATTATGGTTAAAAGTAAAACAATGGAAAGTTCTTAAAAAGGAAGAAATATGAGCAAACTGATCATTTGAGAGCTTCCATTTATTTCTACTATAGAAGATAATTATTTGTTAGTAACATTTGAATAATTGGGACCCTTTCGTTAATAAATATTTGTGATGAAATTAAAAACTATCACTTATATATATCCCTTAGTGGTTGTAAATCAATAAATTATCTTTATTAAAGCAAACTCATGAATAACATTTATGAAGGAAGGAAATGTTAACTCTTCTTTCCAGAAATAGACCAGTTCTGGGGTCTTGAAGCAGTAGTTGGAGTAAAATGTTACTGAGTTCCATTGGCAGGCATGGAGAGTGCCTAGATGTACATACAAGTGGCTCAAAAATTTCTTTAATTTATATTCGTGTTAACAGTAAGTAAATGTTTAATGCTTTTTAAAAATTTCCTTAGTATAACATTTTCTGGCTTATATAAAATCTTACAATACAAAAAAGTTTGCTTATAAATTAGTTTAAAAAATACATGTCATAAATGCATAGGAAAAATCAACTAGCAGAATACAGGCTAAAATAAAAACACTAATCATCCCTTGACAAAATTAATTTTTTGTTGTCTTTCTTCTGTATTTTCTGTCAGGGAAAGTTTATAAAAAAAGAAGGGTCATTTACACATTTTGAAATAGTAAAACTTGTTTATTTCCAAGGGCACTGATACAGGGAAAAAGTAATTTTTATTTCACATATTAACTAAACCTTAAAAACATTTATTAATAGTGCCTACTTCACACCAAGCACCCTGTCAGGCAATGTTTTTACAAGGCATTTTAATTCATCCTATAATAGTCCTATGGAGAATGAATGGATTATATATTATACATATAGATTTTCCACAAATATATATTTTTTCCACAGTCCAAAATATATTATTATATTTTCCACAGTCCACAAATAATCTGAAACTAATATATATTATACATACATTATATTTTGTGGAAGGGAAGAGGCACAGAAAGGTTACATAAGTTGCCAGGATCCTATAGCTAGCAAATTATAAATTAAGGTTCAAATTCAATCATCCTAACTCCAGAGCCTAGCCTATGAATATCGTCACTTCAGTACCTAAGCCTGAAGGAACTATAAAAGATTAATGAGTTTAATTCTAAATGAGCCATGAAAAAGGCAAGTTTCCTTGAGGCAGAAAACACAGTTAGCAAGGAAGCTTAATACTTTGAGTAATGGAAAAATAACTGGGATTACTACAAATACTGACTATTTCAATTTCTGTTAATTCTTCTGGCCAGAAAAGAGCTTGTCTTATCTGCTGGAGCACAATGAAATGAAGAGGAATAGCTAATTAAATATGGAGGCAAAAAAGCTCTTTTATTTTTCCATTTCCTAAAAAGGGTTATACTCGCTCTTAAGAGAAACAAGTAAGAGATATCCATTCTCTCACTCATTTAACCCTGGAGAGAAAATAAAAAGTGGACATAACTGGTAGTTCTCCAAATCCTACAGCTTTCTACTGCTACCATTATTTGAAAATGACAGAGTTCTTTCCCTAGGCTCCATCAAAACCATGATTATCTACTAACTTCTACTGTTCTCAGATCTTGTAAGCAGAGAACAAAACTCTGTTAGATAATTGTAACTTTTCTGGAATCAATGAAACTTTTCACTGGGCAATGTGGTCGCCAATTGTACATAATGACAGTCTTTGATAAAGAAAACATTGTTTTGCAACAGTGATAGAAATGACAAAAAAACCTAAATATTCAGTAAAGTTACAGGTGGAGATTTTAAACAGAACATGTTCAATTTTGTGTCTTTTCAGAATTACAGGGGAAGTAAGAGCCACTTTCTTTTCTTGCAGAAAATCTACTTCCATGTCCCATTTTTTTTTTTTTTTTTGCACTTTTGGCCAATATTAGCACTGTTTGAAATTCAGAGTCATTAGTTTCACAGCTTCCACTGACTAACTCACCCCATTTTTCAGGAACATTGCTAAAACCAAAGATAGGGCATGAGTCTAAAATTAGACACATTATTTAACCTCCTATGTCTATAAATAGGATAACTAGTTCTGCTTGCTGCCTGAATTGGGACTAGATGTGATAAATAAATATATTCTGAAGCTTCTTTGAGGGTTGAAGAACTTTGGAATTGGTCTCTCTATCTCAGTCCACAAATAATCTAAAACTAAGAAATCATTTTCAGCTTAAAATATTTAAAAATGATAGCTTACATAATGTCATATTTGGTTTAGATAAATTATGCATTTAGTAACTATGTCAATTTGCTTGAAAGAAAAGAATCTAGTTTAATATTTATATAATTTCAGAGTTTCAGGGAATACACTAAGTCACAATATAGTTGCTCTATTAATTATAATTAAAATTTATCACAGTCAATAACGTAATATTTTTGCTTAAAAATTCTTTTAGTTCATTCTTAAATAAGAACATACTATTGTAAGAACATTCTCTTAGCTGTGAATTGCTTGGTCGTGTCCTAAATTTATTGTTGAATTTATCTGTCTACACTGTATAAAAATTTATTTTCTTTATAGAAAAACCCATGTAGATAAGATAAAAATTTTAAATGGCATATGAAAACTCACTTAAAATCAGACAAAATATCACAATGTATCAGGTAAGTGATTGAATCTAGTTAGACTAAGAGTCTGTTTCTCACAAAGTAATCAGTCTCTTTTGAGAAACTGGGATTTCCTCCAGGATATGAGCCTTCTAAAGTGAGGAATTTATCCCAAACATTTCTAACATATAATCTCTCTTAATTTTATCCCATGTATATATAAAATTCCTACCTATCACTTCTTACCAACTTGTGATGCAGATATTACAACATAAAAACACAATATATACATTTTGTATATATTTATCCTTGAAGATTGCCTTTGGCTAGAAGCATAGAGATTTATACTGACAAGGTGAATTCAAATTAACTCAATAATTATTTAGTGCATACTACAAGAAAAGCACTTCTTTAGAAATCAGTTGATGTAAAATTTAATTAACAATATTTACAGGTTTTTAAAATAAATTCAAGGACAGCAATTAGAAACAAAATATCATCCCCAGGTAAGCACCTAAAATTTCTTTGACCAAGAACCAAGATTAAAATCTCTTTAAGATGTTCTTCTATTTATTTCTATAGAAACACCTTCCCTCAATTTCTCTAATTAGCTCTTTGGAACAACTCCTAATGGGGAAAGAGGATAGGGTAAGGATAAGGAAAATACTTTTTTTTCCCCCTCCATTTCAAACAAGGAAGAGGGTTGGTGGTAGTTAGCTAAGTTTTGAATTAAATAGTTTATTTTTTATGTTCAGCTACATCTTCCATCATATGATAGAAATGTTGATAAAATTTATTCCTATTTTATTTGTGTAAAACTACTGTATTTCTGTTTTCACAGTGGTTATATTATTTTCTAGATACACTTAATAAGAGCATGTTCATCCCACCCTTTGGCCTTTGTAGTCCTCATCTGGAGAATCCGGTGTTCAGCCTATTTACATCCAAATGTCCTTGCTCTAATTTTTTTTTTTTTAATTGTTTCATCAACTGAAGTTCAAGATATACATGAACTAAGAACATGTACCAGGACAGAACATGCTTGTTTTACTTTTCATCTCTGGTATAAAAACTAGTCAGTGACTTCTTGGCCCTTTATAACTAGAAAAACCATTGATTATACTGATTTTTCCAAAAACTTCTACTAGTATTTATTTCTATTTAAGTCTACATTGTCAGTTTCAGGGTTTTGCTTTGGTTTTAGTGAAAATAATTTTTTTGGTTAGAAAGTAAAATAAATTAGAACCTCAAAAAACTGGCTAAGTTATGATGCCTTATAAACTGATTTATTAAAAGGACTAGACTGTTTTTGGTTTGGTGTTCTTTCTTTCTTTTTTTTTTGCAGGTTGGAAATTGAACCCAGGGCCTCACACATGCTAGGCAAGTGTTCTATACTGAGCTACATGCTCAGTCCTTATAAACTGATTTATAATAATGGAAAAGGAAATATACAATCTAGGAATTTTATTTAAACAAGTAAACCCAATCTAGAGTTAAATTCTAAAACATATTTTATAAGCAAACTTATACTACAATTTTTTAAAATTGTTTATACTTACAGGCAGATGAGTAAACACTTGAAAGATACTTCTCAAAAAATTAATAAGATCCATTAAATAACCACTAGCTCTTCCATCTGGTTCAGACATTGTCCAGTCATAATCAGCAAGCTGAACAAATTCATCAATTTTTTGATTGAGTTTGGTATATATTTCTCCTTCTGCAGCATGTCGAGCATCCTGACAAAACAAAATAATAGCAAAAAAGAAAAAATAAGCAACAATTACAGAAGCAGATAATAAAGCAAGTTTGCTTAAAATTATAAATTTTATCTTATACTTTTCTTTGTCTTTGGTCTAATATTTTAGTCATTTATTCAAAGCCCAGGAAAACTGTTAACTTCTTAATACTACTCTGTTTATTTGACTGAATATCACATATTTTCTTCTTTTTTTTCAACCTGTCACCTGTTTTTTCTTTGTGTGACCAGATACTTTATGAGATATTAATTCCCAACTTATTCTCATAACTTTAAGAAGACCCTAAGGAAAAGCAGAAAAGGGAAAACAAAAAAGTCAATAATGCAGAAGATCATGCCTTCCCACCGAGGAAAAGGAAGCTAGATTATCATAGAAAAAAATATGAAATATAGTTGCCTTTCAGTATCTCAGGAGTGAAAGTGGGGTTTATTCCTAAATGTCTCCCTTATTTTCCCCCATATGCAATTCCAAGGACACATAAGTCTCTTATATAAAATGGTATTTGCATATAACCCAGAGCATCCTCTCATATATTTTAAATCATCTCTAGATTACTTATAATACTTAAAGCAATGTAAACACTATGTAAATAGTTGTTACACCGTACAGTTTAGAAACAATGACATGAAATGTCTGTACATGTACAGTACAGACAAATTTTTTTCCCTAGGTATTTTTGACCCAAGGTTGGCTGAACCCACAGATATGGACTCCATGGATACAGAGAACAAACTGTAATGCTTTGAGTTTAAAAGGTAGTAGAAATAGATGATTAATTTCTCTGAGGACAAAAGAAATGATAGGAGTAACCTCAACAAAAATAGCAGAGAATGGATATCTAAACAGTCTTCAAAATTTTGGTTGGAATACCTTAAATTTTAAAAAAAAGGTGTTGTGTACTCAAATGTGTTGCTAAGTGGGCCACATTCCAGAAAACAGCATATGTCAAGACATAAAACAAGCCTTAAAAGTACTGAAGCACACCAATTATGTATGTTCTCTGGCCACAATGAAATGAAAAAAAAATTAATAAGAGAAAAAAATGTATAAAATTCACAAATATGTGACAGTAGCACTTTGGAGTTGGATTTAATTTTATTTAAGTAGCTAAGCACTATTTCTGAAAAAATGACTACCTATTTAAACTAATGCCTTGAGAGACCTAGTATCACTCACCATTATTAGTCACATTGTACATTTGAATACAATTTCACCTAATATACCATTTATATCATGTCTATGAGTAAGAACACTATAAAGACAATGGAATGGGTAAGATAGTTTCTAACATCAAGGATTTATAATGCAAGAAAAGATGCAACATAACCAAATGTGATTAATGTGACATTAAAAGTTTTGCAAACCATCCTGAGCAAACAAAGGAGAAAATAATTAGTACATATTTGTCAGAATAAGCTTTGTGGAAGCAATGCTACTTGAGTCAGAACTTCAAAATTACAATCAGGATGGGCTTGGCATGTAGCTCAGTGGTAGAGTGCTTACCTCACATGAAGTCCCATCCTCAGCACCACATAAAAATAAATAAATAAAATAAAGATATTGTGTCCATGTACAACTAAGAAAATATTTTAAAAACATAATGCTCAAAGGTATTTTTGGTTTGAGTGCCTTAATTTTTTTTTTCTAAAGTGTATATGAGAAAGTAGCCGGGCATGGTGGTATATGCCTGTAATCCCATAGCAAAAGCAAGGCACTAATAAGCAATTCAGTGAGATCCTGTCTCTAAATAAAATACAAAATAGGGCTGGGGATATGGCTCAGTGGTTGAGTGCCCCTGAGTTCAACCCCCAGTACCAAAAAGAAAAAAGAGCATACAGGAAGTAAATATGAATGATCAAAATGTATTATCTTCATATTGTAACACTTTTTTGTTCCTAGTCCAATTTTCATAGTCTAATTACTTACTACTCACTGCCACCCCCTGCTGAGGAAAACCAACTACCAGTAGATATCTTTCCATCTGCATGTTTAGCTTCACAGTAGAACTGGAACAGGAATTCCAAGAAGGATTTTTCTTCTTTCTACTCAAAGATCTAATACCAATTTCACATAAACAATAAAAACCTTCAACAGTGCCTCTCCTCAGCTATAGAAGAAAGTAAAGATAAATACTACTTTAAATAAAAAAGGAATTTAAGATAAGTTAATGTTCATGGCATTAGCAGAAACCGTTATGAAGTACTACTAAATATGGTAGTAGCAAAATGAGATGACTCAAAATAGTTATTTATAGTAATTTACGCTTTTAGTCTCTCTTCATTAAAATTTCTAACCTTATCTCATAGAAATCTTGAGAAGCTAAAAACTAGTGTTTATCAATAATGATTTATCAGTCACTATATGTGCAGCACTCTGAGCAATGCAGGAATAAGTTATACAAAAATAAGTAAGTTCAATTAAGGCAGAAATTTGTGCCTATTTTTATTCAACAATGTATCCCCAGCACCTAGAACAGAACTTGCTGTATAGTAGATAGCAGCTAAGTACTTATTAAATGAAAATGTTGAAGAAGTTTATAATCTATTTGGAATATAAAGAATCGCATGTAAAATATTCACAGAATGAATAAATAAATATGAATAAATTAGTATTGACTACATGTATAGTGAAAGTATAGCAAGAAAGGAGAGATCATTTAGGCTGGAAAAAAAGGTGTCATGGAAGAAAAGCTACCAGATGATATGCAAAAATAGGAACCTAGGGAGAAGTGTTTATATCAGTTGCTATTCCAGTTACTACTGCTGAATAATAAACTACCCCAAAACTTAATGGTTTGAAAAAAGCATTTTATTATGTTCTCAGGTTCTAGGGGTGGGAGATGATTTTACTCTATAATAGCTGGGATTCAGCTGGAACAACTTAAGTCTGGGAATAAGATTCAACAATGAAGAGTTAGAATCATTCTGGAGGCCCCCCACTCATATGTCTGGCACCTGGTATAGGTAATTTCTCCATATGGCTTGGCTTCCTCATGAAATGGCAGCTCAGGGTCCATGCCCACATGCTTGGAGTAAAGCGGAAGTTACACTGCCTTTTATGTCCTAGCTTCAGATGTCTTACAATGCTTTCACTGTACTAGTTGACTTGTGATCAAAGCAATCACAAGTCTACCCATATCAGGAAGGAGGGACATAGACCTCCCCCCCCATACACACACTGCTCAATGAAAGAAGTGTTAAGAATTTGTGGCCATTTAAAAAATTGTCATCCTTGCTAACAATAAATAATGAAGAAATGGACCATAAAGTTTTCTTTGATGTACTTAAAGAATATGGGCCAGTATTTTAATTTACTTAACAGAAAAAGTGGAAAGGGATTTGAGAAAAATGGGAAGGGGTTTGCGTCCCACTATATCTTTACATCTTGCGCAAAATAACTTTTGTAGATCCTTGGATTATTATTATTTCAAAGGAAGTAACAATCATCCCTATCTCACAGGACATTATGCAAACTTCTATCATTAATTCAAAGTAACCGTACTAGGCACCTATCATTTAAAAACATGATTAGTTTCCTTATACCTACTAGTGTTAGGTAGCTAGTAATGGTCAATAAATGTATATTAAGTGAACTGCATAAAGATGATTAACATATCAGCATTTCAAGCCTTCCAAATTGCCCAAGTTAACTTAACTTACAAAAGTTATTTGCATGTAGTGGAGAAAAAATGCATATTGAACATTCACAGAAAGATTTTTTTAAATGTGAAACACTAGCAACTAGCCAACGGGATCATAGATAATAAGTATTATCAATAGCAGTAATACACATCTCTCTTCAACTTCCCTAACAACATCAGGGAAAGGTAATTAAGATGACAAATGCTTATAACCTACAGAACTATACCATAACACATCTTAATACCACTTGTAAGTCAATTTCTTGAAGCCATATATTTAAAAAAATGCTCATTTATCACTTTCCATTTTGCCCCAACATTCATTATTAGTACTTTTTCATGACTCACTGTCTTTGTTGAATCTAAACGGATTAATATAGGTCACAACAGAAGTGAAGCTAAACAACAATTCCATACACCACTCAGATAAAAGAGACCTAAAGCTCAGTGTTGTATAATCATCCCATATTCAACATTTCTATTATAAGGCAAAGAAAATTGAGAGACTGATTGTTTCTATCTTCTGTTACATTTCCTATATACATTCAGACTGTATTTATGATTTCTCTTGCTTTTCTGGGAAGCCTCTTATGTAGGCAAGAAAAGAAGATTCTTAACCCCCCCCAAAATATTTATTTATTTATTTATTTGTCTATTATAATGCTAGGGATTGAACCTAGGACCTCACACATGCTAGCCAAGTGTTGTGCCGCTAACTATATCCCCCACCCCTAACAAAATATTAAGCCAGTTTCAAGAGACTCCTTTCCTCTAAATTTATGGATTTATAGCTTTTGATTTTTATAAAATGGAAATTCTTTAAAGACTCTAATTTAAATTCACTTTTAAAATCAATGGTATATTTAATACCCTCTTTTACCATACACAGTATTATTAAAATAAAGAAGGTATTAACTAATATTTTCCTGAATTTTTTAAAAGTAATATGGGACAACTAAAATGCTAACCAAAAATTGAAAGAGTGAGAAAATATCTACAAAATTTGAAGCCATGAGGAAAAACAAAAGTTTTTTATCTGAAAAAAGAAAAATTATTAAAATGATGACAATAAAGTCATTCACATTATAGTCAAATGAAGTAATTATAATTGCGTGCTTTCTGGACTTCATGTTTCATGATAAAGTGATTCACAAAAAAGAAAAAAGAAAAGAAAAGAAACTAAGCAACAATAAAGTGGAAATATAAAAATTTATTATTTTCATTGTTGTTACTGTCAAGAACTTTGGTGTTTAGTTTACTTTTCTGAGGTAACACCAAGGGCAGGTTCTACTTTCCCTATAAACTATTTAGGTTCAAACCAACTTTTTTCAAGATTTTTTTTTTTAAATTGGAAGGAGAAGTATTTAATATTTTAAGAAGTTTATTATAGTCCATAAACTATAAAAGAAAGCCAAGAAATCTAAATCAGGAAGTTAGTGGCTATGCTATGTGAAAGAAAAATTCAGACAGAAGTTCTGAGCAGGAACACATTTTAAGACAACATTTGAAAGAACTTTTCTACTGACTAAAAGTTTTACTTATTTTGTAATCCAAATACAATAATTAGGAAACATATATGACCTTGATACTGCATGAAGTGATCTTATGAAGGTCAGTTTAAATCTTTTATTTAAATCTTACATAAAATTTAAAAACATTCAGCTTATAAACAAATTCTTTCATTCTTCCTTTGCTTGTTAAAGAAACAGTGCCCTCTGGAGGCAGAAATGTATTGAGCAGAATTTGAGAACTATTTTTTATTGCAATGTATAAAAATTAAATGAGGTCATACTATCAGTGGTTTTCAACCATTGGTGCACAGCAGAACTACCCCAGAGGGATTTTTAAAACATGTATAAACTCCATCTGTACCTCCTAATCCATAAGCATGTGTTTTGAATGAACGCTAAGTAGAAATACACATCTATAATTTTCTGTTTGTCATTTATTCTCCCTTTTGGAGCAGTCTTCAAACATGTTTTGGAAAACATTCACAGATATATGGTTCAGGCAGGACTGAACCTATATCTGGCTCCAAGGATGAATCTTGATGAGTATAAGAAAATTAGCAGTTTCCATCCTCTTACACAGGGAACTCCACAGCAGCTAGTGAAAGAAACATTTTCTCTCTCTTCAGATGATAAGGCATGAAAATGTGAGGTTTGGAACTGGGACCAGGCAACCATTCTGCTACCAGGAGAGCACCTACAGGTACTGGGTCATCACATGGTGTCTGAAAATGAGGTCAAAATTGCATAAAGTAGAGCTAAATAAAGGAGAGACTCTGGGTTCTTGGTGATATATCCTGAGCAGCAGGCTTCAGCCTCACCTGAAATCTGCCCTGTCTTTGGACTTTTCAGTTACTCTGGCAAAAAATTATTGCAGTTTTTTGTTTAGTTGGTTGTTTTTGTTTCTGTTTCAAGATGGAGTGACATTATGTTGCTCAGTGGCTTTAGGAGCATGTGACTCCACCAGGCCCCATTATTGTTTAAGAAAGTTTGAGATGATTTTTCTGTTAGTTTTTATCAAATTTTTTCTTAGTAGCTCTATTACAAGTATCCTATTTGAACATTTTATTGAGTATCTACGGGGAAAAAAGGTTATGTTTAATTTTACTCATTTAAAATAAGGCAAACAGTTCAATAACCTTTTGGGGGCCTTAAAAATCTAAGTAGCAGATGGCACTGGAACTGTCACAAGACTATTTTCCCTAGTTAAATTTTTTCCTGCTTTTCTTCAAAAAACAATGTTACAGTAAGCCATAATTTTGATCCAGAAATTTCTAAATGTTAATTACAACCACACATAGCATCCAAATCATCGTCTTAATGTCAGTATTGACAAAACAGGGAAAAAACAGATAAGACAATACAACAAACCTAATATTTGGTCATGATGGGGTAAGGAGTATAATAGTGAGTAAGATGGTCAGGAGGATAAGCCAATTTAAGGAATCATAGTTTTAAAAAATAAATAGCTAATTTCACTAGATGCTTTAGATACCAGTTTGACAATCAAGAAAAGTTACTTTATTCTTATATTTGGTACCTAACATCAACTTTAAAATGAAAGAAAGATTTGCCTCTTTATGCTTCTAATTAAATTAGTAAAGGAGCACTAATTCACTTGGCTACTTTTCAACACATTTTTTCATTATGCCATATTATTGTGATTGACTTACAGTTGCAATCACTACCAGGACTCAGAAAGAAACTCTTCAGGGTGACAGACTGGAAAAGTTCCATGGAACCAAGTTAAAAGATCCCTGGTGCCAAAGAGAGAGAACTGGGATCATTCCTCTACAACATAAACCAAAAAGGAAATGATATTCCCATTTCATCCCTCTATCCTGATGCAAATTTTTTTCAGTGAGCATAACTTTTACATTATTTTTAAGTGGCTCTGTGTGGGTCCAAGTTAATTTCAATAAGTTGAAGTACTGTTTTAGGGTAGTAACTACTGTTGTACCTCTAATATCACTCACAGATTCAGCAAAGTGAAAGGTAAGCTAATAAGAAAATCTATAATAATTTATAAAATAAACAGATGACATACATGAGCACATATATCATATGTATGCATATGTGCATTTTGGAAGAAAAACAAATAGAGGTATGGTAAAGGAATCATGAAAGTGCTTGTTTCCATGACCCTTAAGAAACCAAACAAGAATGTTTTGTAGGGTTATTGGATTGAAAAGAATTAGGCTAAGAGGTTAACTAAGCAATTCAATCTAATATCCATAACTAAGACTGTACCTCAATCATCTCTGTGGAATAGGCAACACATTGACTATTCAATATGAATGGAAATTCCCCAATGTCCTGAGTAATTCACTCTAACATTGAGTTAACAATTCTCCCTGCTGAACCACTTCCTCATATCACAATTCAAGACAAATTCCTCTTGAAATAAATCAAAAGGTAGAACCAAATACTTGATTTTCCAATAATGAGCACAAAACAGCTCTTGTTATATTATGAAACATAGGATGAAACAAAGAAATATTTACTAAGCTCTAAGTGAAAACAAAACAAAGAATAACAAAAAATGAGGAAGCTATGCTATTTGTAGTGGCAGAACTTGATTTCTGATTTCCAAGGAAACCCACCTAAGGGTATATGATGGTAGTTGGTGTTTCAACTAAATATCTACAACTATGGAGTGGTGAACCAGAGCTAATATTTCTAAAATTCTCTCCCAACAGACAGATTTTGAGAAACAGTTTCAAGATCTCCCAATATAAGAGCACCATGTTGCAGCATCTTTGATTCTAACTGATAATAAACAATTGCTTGAAAATCCTTAGAAACACCAAGGTATTTCATATTTTATTCAGAGTACTGAGTAAGCAGATCAAATTTAATGTGAGCAGTTAATTAGGCTTACAACTCTAAGCCTAAATAAATCCCCTCTTGTCAGGGTCTGAAGCATTCGTGAATATAAGGACAGAAAGAACAATTGAGAGAGAGATTATTAAAAAAAATCTAATATAAAAGCTAAGGATTTCTGAAGGCAGTGGCACACATCTGGAATCATAGACACTGGTGAAGCTGAGGCAAGAGGATCACAAGTTCAAGGCCAGTCTGGACAATTTAATGAGACACTGTCTCAAAAAAAAAAAAAAAAAGAAAGAAAGAAAGAAAGAAAGAAAGAACTGGGAATATAGCTCAGTGGTAGAGCACCCTTGGGTTGAATCCCCAGTACCACAAAGAAGGAAAAAAGAAAGAAAAAAGCTGAAGATCAATGCATCTTTGGATAAATAAAGGTCCAAAATTGTACTCTCCCCTTATAATACTTAAGTGATACTGTTAAGTATCTTTTACAGTTTTTTCTTCCTGTGAGCTTCTTCAGGGAAGTGACAGATATTTGTATACTTGGGGCCTAATAGAGAGCTCAGAGCATAACTGATAAACAATGAATTGTTCTGTGCTATCTCCTTTAATCTTTATAACCTCATATGAGGTAGATAGTATATTGTTACTCTGATTTTACAGATGAAGAAATTTATAATCATTAATGTTAAAAAACTTGCACAGGTCACATAGCAGTCTACTCCAGAGTATATACTCTTAATCACTACATTACATTATTAAATAAATGAATGCCTGCTTTTTCACATCGTTCTGTCTCAATTCTAATTTTATAAGTCCACTGACACAGATGCCATTCTGAATTTGTCTTCTGTATCAGGCTGACAACATGAGCTTAAGAGTCATCGGGGAAGCATAAGATTTAGGGACCAAATAGATAATTTTGGGAACCCACAGTTGTTTCTGGGCTTTGCACATTCAGAGTAAATATTAACATTAAGTTAATTATATCTAAATACAAGTGCACTTAATTTTAAAAATAAATTATTACAATATAATTTTAGGAGATAAATTGAATAATTTATAATATAGAAAAAGTAGGAAGATAAAAATTCTTTTGAATTTTTAAAGTTAGAAGGGATCAGTAAGTGGTTTATAATTAATTTAATAAAATATTCCTTACAAGGAAATTTACAATGCTAGCCTATTCCAATGTATCATTTGTGTTTCCAAATCAATAACACAAACATAAAATTATTGAATCTTGCACTCTGCTGAAAACAACCATCAATTCATCTTTCAGTATATCCCCTGCTACTATACAAATATAAATCTTTTCATCCAGAAAAAAGAACTTCTGTGACATATTTTTTTCTTCAGTATAGAGTCAATAAGGGATGAAAAGCAAATCTCACACTTATTTATCTCATATTTTTCATTTCCAAACACACACACATGTAAAATTAATTATTGAACTCTAAAATTCAGCTAGCCTAATTCAACCTTACCATTTGTTTTCTTTTTTTTTTTTTTTTAGAAAGCATTTTTTTTTTTAAGAGAGAGTGAGAGAGGAGAGAGAGAGAATTTTTAATATTTATTTTTTAGTTCTCGGCGGACACAATATCTTTGTTCGTATGTGGTGCTGAGGATCGAACCCAGGCCGCACGCATGGCAGGCGAGCGCGCTACCGCTGAGCCACATCTCCAGCCCCCTTTTTTTTTTTTTTTAAATATTTATTTTATTTTTTAGTTATTGGCGGACACAACATCTTTGTTTGTATGTGGTGCTGGAGGATCAAACCCGGGCCGCACGCATGCCAGGCAAGCACGCTACCGCTTGAGCCACCTCCCCAGCCCCACCATTTGTTTTCAAACCATAAACAAAATGTAATTAATTGTAGAAAATCAATGTTTCTCTCCACTTTTATTGAAGTTTAAAATGTTTTATTAATATTTAAAATGCCAAAAAGGAACTGACATTTATCTGCTTGTTGACAATAATTAGCTCTAATTCTCAATATTTAGAAATACAATGAAATCACACCAAAAAATTTGTCTTTAATTACCTAATTTTGCTACAGTAATTGAATAGAAAACTTTGGTTAGATTTTATATACCTTAAAAGTAGAAAGTCCATAAAGTCTTGTGGTATGAACAGTTTCTTGAGAAATATTTGTAATGTTAGTTATAAAGTCCTCAAGGTATTTACAAGCTTGTTCCAGGTGTGTTGTGTTTATGATGATTTGCACTAGCTAGAAAACACAAAATATATACAGTAAAATGCAGTTTACACATATGCAAAACTATCTGATTTTTTAAAACAGCATTATTACTTCCAGACACTGTACCATTTCTGCATAATTATAGCAACACAGGAAACAACTGATTATCTGATGTTAAAAGCCTGATGCAAATACTGCTAACATCATTAAAAAATATATATGGATACACCAAGAATCCAACTGCCAATAATTTTAAAATAGCTTTCCATAGTACTTTTCCAATCTCATACATTAAATAAGTAAAAAAAAAATGAGGATTGAGGATTTTGATCCTCCATGTAAAGACTGGCAATGAGATATTTAAATGCATTTTCTCACATTTCCTTTATTTCTGGTGTAAATAAATGAAAACATGAGAAGATGCACATTGGATTAGATAAAAGGGAATGAAGGAAAGGGAGGGAGGATGGGATTAGAAAAGACAGTAGAATGAATCTGACATAAGTTTCCTATGTTCATATATACATACACTACCAGTGAAACTCCATTATCAAGTACAACCACAATAATGAGATCCTAATTAAAATAAATTATTTTCCATGTATGTATAATATGTCAAAATGCTCTCTACAGTCACGTATATCTAAGAAAGAACAAATAAATAAAATACCAAGCCAGTTTTATATTATGATGTTCAGCAATAATCTATAAATTTTTTCATATAAAAAACTATTTGGTTGTATGTGTCTTCTTAACCTACCTCTGTCAAACCTATATGGGGCTTTCTAATAAGGTTCAATAAACAGCTATTCAAAGTTCTGGTCAGCAGCAGATTTGTTGATTTTCTAAGCATATCATCTATTTCTGTTGAACTAAAAAAAGAAAGGTTGATGTTATTAAACTTTCCAAGGGTATAGTTAGTTAACATTCTAAGTAATTTAATATTATTTGTTAAAATAATTTGTTCTAATCCATTCTTTCTTATCTTTAAATGAATTATAACAACTCATAATTACTAAATCACAAACTTCAATTCAATTTCATAAATTCACAAAGCAGAATATTCTTTTATGGCAACAATTTAAATTCACCAAATCAACCACTACAGAAAAATCATGAGGTACTTAGTACAAGGAAATAAAACTATTCTTAAATTACAACTACATTCTACAGTCACTTTGCAAGACACTTCATATATAACTATAGCTAAAAATTACTTTTTTAACACACATTGATGTGAACTTTTCTTAGATATAAATTTTCAGATTTAAATTTTAAAATAATTAAGCTATCCATTTCCATTGAGATTTTTGAAGACACTTATATTTTAAACTAATTTCAATTTAGTGCAAAAAAACCTATGATGCTTCTGAACATCCTAAAGATTGTTAAGCTGGCACTATTCTTATGCTTTCCTCCTCACCACTAGGCCTTCAACCGAATAATAATTTCTTGAGATTCTCAATCTCAGCACCATTAGTATTTTAGACTGAATAATACTGTGCTGGGGGGGCCATTCTGTGCACTGTAAGATGTTTAGCAGTATTTCTGGTCTCCATCTACTAGTTCCAAGTAGCACCCCTCCCCCAAATTGTAACAACCAAAAATATTTCTAGACATTGCCAAAGGTAGAGAGGTGGGTGGCAGCAGGGAGGAGTTGTTCTATTCTCCGTTTAGAACAACTGCCTTACACCTTTTACTTTTTAAAAAATTATTTTGGTATTGCCCAGGGGCACCTTACCACTGACCTACTTCCTAGTCCTTTTTATTTTTTGAGACAGGGTCTCACTAAGTTGCTTATGGCTTCGGTAAGTTGCTGAGGTTGGCCTTGAATTTGTGATCCTTCTGTCTTAACCTCCCAAGTCATCTCCTTTTATTTTTTACTGTATTAAAATAACATTCCTAAAACTATATAAAGCACAAATATTTATTACATTTTTAAAGATTTTTTAAAAGATGGACACAATATCTTTACTTTATTTATTTATTTTTATGTGGTGCTGAGGATTGAACCCAGTGCCTCACGTGTGCGAGGCAAGGGCTATACCACTGAGCTATAACCCCCAGCCCCTACATTTATTTTTAAAGATGCAAATAAAGCAAAATTTGACCAAACATGAACACTTCTTGCTACTGTTCTAATGTTCTACATTTTAATGCAGGTCCTTTTCTGTTTACTTTATTTAGTTTTTGGTGTTGGGGTCCAATCAAGAGCTTTGTGCTTGCTAAGCTCCTGCTCTAACACTGCTTCCACCCCAGCTCCAGTGCAGGGACTGTACTATTTCTGCTAACCCTAATTCTAGTAGGCCCAAGGAGGCTATTTCTCTCTGATTTGTTTTAAAATATAGAATCAAGACTTCTCCAGAAATGAGCAGGGCTTCAGGGTTACTTAGTATCAAACATTCAAGACAGAAAATGTTGTAATTGATCAATAGTATCCCTTGAACAAGCCAATTATTCACCCCAATAAAAGAAAGGTGGTTGACAACTCCTCTGGTTTTTCAGATACACTGAAATTGTGCTTAAAGACACACTGCATAGCATCTTTTTCATGTGAAAGTTATCATTTACAGATAATATCTTTTGTTTAATTTCCCTATACATCCTTGAATGCTGAGTCTGGTTTCTTCATAAACCAGAGAAAGAAAACCTATCAGCACCTGTGTCCTATTTGGGCCAGCAAGATTTACCTTATGACCAGTATTCCCCCCATGTAGTTTTTAATATCAACTGAGCAATTTTTTCCTTAAGTCCTTGCCCTTTGAACCTATAACTTATACTCTTCCTAAATTTTAAAGAACACTTCACAATAATTAAATTTAATTTGCAATAACTCTCCTAAATATCTTACAGCTTAATCTCTTATGAGGACTAAAAAATGCTTAAAGACAACATTCAAATCTTATATTATTCCTCTACAACCAAATAATCATGAAACTTTGGAGTCTTTTATGAAGTCATTTAATTCTCCGGCACTACTTTTATTCATAAATAAAAACATTCATACTATAAAAGCTATAAAATACTTCTTATTTAAAAAATCTTAACTCCAAAATATGTTTAAACAAAAATAAAATATGAGCTTTAAACACAGACATGATTTTTTTTTATCCATAACTTTTTTTTTTTTTTTTTTTTTTGTATTGGGGATTGAACCTAGGGATGCTTTACCACTGAGCTACATTTCCGGTCCATTTTATTTTCTTGTTCTGAAACAAAATCTCAATAAGATTGACCAGGCTAGCCTCAAAACATGCAATTTTCCTGCCTCAGCCTCCCAAATCACTGGGATTAGAGGTATATACCACTGTGCCTGGCTTCCATAACTCTTTAATGATAAAAAACATAACAACTCTTAAAGCTCAATTTTAGGTTATATATGTAGAGTTTAAAAATAAAAATGTCAAAGAACCGATAATCTAGAGTAAATTTAGATTTACATATCTTTTAATTAATCATTGTCTGTTTCTTCATATCCCAATTTTTTTTTCTTTTTTGTAGTAGTGGGGATTGAACCCAGAGTCTTCACATGCTAGGCAAATACTCTACCACTAAGCTACTCCTCAGCCCCATATTCTGAATTTCTTTTTCCTCTTAGTAACAAAATTAGAATAGTGAGTGTATTTGGCAAAGCATAATTTTTTAAATGTCAGCATAAATACTTTCTTGAATAGATAATGATCACAGCTTATTAAAATGAGCAGAACGCCAGGCACAGTGGCACACACCTGTAATTCCAGTGGCTCAGGAGGCTGAGGCAGGAAGATTGCAAGTTCAAAGCCAGCCTCAGCAAAAGTGAGGCACTAAGCAACTCAATGAGACCCTATCTCTAAATAAAATACAAAATAGGGCTGGGGATGTGGCTCAGTGGCCAAATGTTCCTGAGTTCAATACCTGGTATCCCCACCGCCCAAAAAATGATCAGAATCAATCTAACAAAATTAGATATTTTTGTCAAAGAGAGAAGGAGAATATTGTAGCCTTTTCAGTTGTAGCATTAGCACACAATATTTGCCTTTTAAACTTCATATATAAAAGGAGTTGGAATTGATGTTCTAGTTTTATATTCGGACATTAGGTTTTAGGGAAAATTATACATAATAATATGATTAATGACTTTTATCTTTGGTATTATAAATTCAGTTTAAAAATCAAATCATAATTATTAGAAAGTCACTATATCTCCTCTGTAAATAAAAAAATAATAATTCCAAAATGCTATATTCCCATGCTTTCTACAAGTGTTTTTTTGTTTATTTTGTTTTCGTTTGGTTTTGGTACTGACGATTAAACCAGGGGCGCTTAGCCACTGAGCTACATCCCAGACCTTTTTATATTTTATTTAGTGCCAAAGTCTCACTAATTGTTTAGAGCCTTGATAAATTGCTGAGACTAGCTTTGAGCTCACTGTCCTCCTGTCTCAAGCCTCCCAAGCTGCTGGGATTACAGGCATGAGCCACCATGCTTAGCTCTACAAATTTAATAATATCTTAATCAGGTATGAGTATTGTGTTTCAAGAATCCACATTAGAGTAGGTAATAACAAGTACATGTTAGAACATTCAAATTCTCCACACAACAAGTAATTATATTTAAAGGAAAAGATAAAGGGAACTAATGCTATAGATTAGGATTGCAGTTTCAAGAATAACTCTCAAGACCAGGGATGAGCCAGCACATCCTTTAGCATGCACAATGTCCTAGGTTCAATCCCAGGATCTCCCCACTTCAAGAATAATTCTCAATTTTACTCTATTTGAGTCAAGTTATGAGTGCTAAAGAGATACTTTTTGTTTTTCCCTTTCACTAGCATTTGTTCACCTAAAAAAGATGAATATATCCCCATCTTTAAAAACTTAAAGATAATAGAGATTTCAGTTATAGTTAGTTATTAGAGAGTATATAAACAAATTCAAATCCACTGAAATATAAGTCAAACTTTCCTTCATCCCTTTATTCACAAGTACTCCTATTTCAGGCTCCTAACACTTCTTGTATATGTTCCTTTCTCTTTGTAACCATTGATCCTATTTCAGTCATTTTTCATCTCTTTCTTGAGCCACTGACTTCACTTCCTTAACATGATACTTTTTGTTATCCTTCTCCAATCTACCATCCATGTTGAGCCAGAGGTAAACTTTTGAAAAAAATAATTCCAATCATGTCACACCTTAAACATTCTTCAATAGTTCCCCAACACTTTTAAAATAAAATATAAACACTCCAAGCTCCAGTCTCACATCTAGCATCCCATCCTCTCCTAAGCTCTGTGAGCCTACCATGTGCCAGGTACTGTACTTGGTGCTTTATTGCACATGCACTACCTTCTTTCATTCTTACTACAAATTATTTTCCTCATTTGACAGATGAGGAAACTGCAGTTTAAGGAGATGAATTGACTTGTTAGCATCAAGACTCACACTAAAGCTTATGTTATTAAGCACTGCATAGCTTCTATTTAGAACAGAATGTTAAATGAAAAACAGGATAGGAATAAATTGTTGATGGCTCTGATATATCCACTAGAAAAACTTACCATTGTAATCAGACTTACTCTTACGTTATTCCTTTTCAGGTAATACTCAACTTATATTCACTACCTTTTTCAAAGGCTACATGATGGTGTATGTGATATGTTATGCTACATAACCTCTAGTATCTAAAGCTAAAGTTAGTGTCTTTAGAAATTTTGGTGTAAGTGGTTGGTAAAATATGATGAAGCTTAAGCAGTGATTTTTTTAAAAATTTTGCTATTCAACAGAATCACTCAGAGAAGTTGGTAAAACCTTGGAACTCACCCTCAGTTTCTAATTTAGGAGGTCTGAGGTAGTATTTCTAATTATTTCCTCTGTGATACTAATGTTACTGGTCTGGCAACTACTTTGAGAACTGCTGGCTTATGGGAATCACATAACACAACAAATGCTATTTGTTAGACATCTGCCTTCCTTTCTTCTCCTATTCTTATTACTCATGAATAGGAATTACAAAATCTTTCAAAGAATCACTACTCACAAAGAAAGAACAATGTAAGACTTTAAATCAGATACTCATTCACACTGGCAGAACAAATTTTTTTTCCATTTATTTTTATCTTGTTTAAATCCAAAATAGTAGTACTTTATGATAAGAAACAGATACAATAAAATTTCTGCTTGGAAAACAATTATAACATATGAACTGCCTTTTTGTGATTTAAAATTTTGAGTTTCCCTGAAAAAGAATATCTCCTGCTATTCCATATATAAATTCAGAAGAATGAATTTCAGAGTAAACATGAAAGCAAGAATTACCACTTCATGTGTTCCAGAGTGTTCACAATCAGAAATGTATCACCTGACTATAATGCAGGATCTTTCTAGGTAACTGGATGTAGCATAAAGATTAATGCTTTGCTTCCATTAACTGAACCTTTTTTATTGTGTCAGACATTTTTACAGACGTGAATCAGAAGACCTGCTCTTCATCCCAGCTCTCAACCTAATGAGCATGATCATTCTGAATTATTGATTTAGGCTTTCTGAGCCTCAGTTTCCTTATCAGCAAAAAGGAATAATATCACATTTCCCATTTCCATAAACATAGGATATTATTTTCATCATATCAGATAAATGACATTTCTTGCCTATAAAAATAAATTTGTTATTGCTACCAATAGTTGTGCTGCTCTCCATTATTGAGTGTATCAACTTGCTACAACATTCTTTACTTATTCTATTGATTTTGTCTGAATCCTCACTTTAAACCTTTCTGAGAAAAAAAAAACAAAACAAGCTTAACGATATCAGATCTTCAACAAGGCAGTCAATGTCACAGATAAAAAGGGGACATCATGAAACAAATTGAATCATGAATGCAAGGTGTGAACCTTGTTTGGACCTCATTGAAAAAGACAATCAAGATAATCAAGACAATCAAGACAACATTGACATATACTAGGAAACTGATACTATGGAATCATGTTAATTTTGTTACATTTTGTTAACTAATGAAATGTCCTCATTGTTTATAGAAAAACATATTGAAGTATTCAGGGATAAAAGATCATTATATTAGGAATTTTCTTGCAAATATATCAGCAAAAAAAAAAAAAAAAAAGAAGATATGGCAAAGGCTGGGGATGTTGCTCAGGAGCAGAGTATTGATCCAGCATGAGCAAGGCCCTAGGTTCAATCCCCATCACTGCAAAAAAAAGAATATATGAGAAAATTTTTATTACTGTTAAATTTAGATGCTGAGAACATAGAAGTTTCCTATAAATTATTTTTACTTTTATGTACTTTGAAGATTTACATAATTAAAAGTTAAAAATACAATATTAGATTTATAACAACTAAACCCTAAATATAACTAAATAAAATATGTAAACTTTTTTGATGAGAGAGTAATTCATTAAAGAGTCGTGGTATGAAAACTAAATGTTAGTGATTCATAAAAACAGTATGATAAAGACACATTTCTTATTAGTAAGCTTACCTCCGGTGCAGCGACTCTGAAAATTTAAGGCTGGCATAAATAAATTCTTTAACTTGAATGTATATATGAGGCACTGACTGAGACATGGGGAATTTTTTTGGGAAAGACTGCTGTAGAAAGAGAAAGTAAATATTGTTTTTGAAAATTTTGAAAAAGTCACTCTAATCATTACAAAATATAAAAATTAAATTGACCTCATATTTGAATTAATAGTAAATAATTACATAAATTCTATTGCTACTTTTCTACTTTATTTTTTATATTTTAAAGAAATCCAAAATAATTCTGAAAAACTGCAGCAATTTAATCTTATACTTAAAATCATTTTAGTATACTTCCAACAAGCAGAGACAGCACATATCAATACCTCTTTGTGTTCTGATGATGAGCATTGTACAGAAAAAAATCTAATAGCTTACTACTTTGTATCCATAATACTTGTATACTTTGTATGATCTCATACTCCCATGATTTCAATGACCATGCAAATGTCAGTATTTCCCAAATCTACAATTCCAGATTGAATCTTTCTCTTAATGTCCAAATCAATATATCTAACTACCTACTGGACACTCCCTTTGGCTATATACTATTTCAGACACAATAGATCCAAAAGTGAAATGATCATCTCTTTTTTTTTTCAAAACCTGTTCCTTTTGTGTTTCCCATCATAGTGAATGCCACCACTATTCAAGATAGAAATTTAGTTATTATACTTTACTTCTTTTATTTTTCCTTATCCCTCATAAGCAAATAACCATCAGCCTCTGTTGTTCAACTTCCTAATTACCTCCTAAGTCAGGTTCCACAACTATAGCCCCTATTCAGGTCACCAACCCCTCTCAACTGGATAACTGTAAAAATGTCTTAGCTGGACTCCCTGCTACCAGTCTTACTCTTTCCAATCATCACAGGTTAGCCAGAATGATATTCCTAAAGCACAAATCTAATTATGTTGTTACTGCTTAAAACTTTTCAGTGACTTGCCTCTGAGGCTAAACTCTCCAACATTATTGACAAGAGCTATTATGGTCTGACCCTTTCTATTTCTCCAGTTACATTTCTTTCTTTCTTTTTTGGGGGGCTACAGAGGATCTAACCCAGGGCCACTTTACCACTGAGCTACATTCCCAGCCATTTTTTATGTTTTATTTTGAGACAGGGTCTCACTAAGTTGTTGAGGCTAGCCTAGAACTTGCAAATCTTCCTGAGTCACGAGGATTACAGGCATCTTCCAATTACATTTCTGGATCTTCATCTACTAAACTTCATCAACTATACTTTACACTACAGAATTACAGCCTTTCTACATGCAGAAATGATTTTTCTAAATTAGGAGCTTAATCTAAGGAATAAATGAATATATTGGAAGCTCCTCACAAGAAAATTTTATTTTAAATTATAAATCTACTTAGCATTATTTAGCATCATTGGAAAGGACAGTAAACATCACTCAGTTCTACCTCATTTGACAGATTAGATTAGGCCCTAATACCCAAATAAGGTAAGTCACTTGGCCATAGTAAGCTACAAGCAGAGCTAATGTGCGAATCCAGCTTAGTTCAGTGCTTTATATCAGTGGCAGGTCGGGGTAGGTATTGAGGATTTAACCCAGGGGTACTTTACCACTAAGTTATATCCCTTGTGCTTATTTTTTATTTTGAGACAGGGCATCATTAAGTTGCTAAGACTGGCCCCAAACTTGTTACCCTCCTGTCTCAGCCTCTCGAGTCACTGGATTATAGGTGTGCACAACCACACCTGGCTGGTTCAGTTCTCTTGACACAGATGCTATAGTCTGAATGAACTCCTTACCAGTAACTACAAACAAAAGAAAACAAAACCAAGCCATGAGAGGGAGAATATTCTAGTAATGTTTCTTGACACAGGGACAACTCTGGGACTTTAAAAAATATAGAATTAGAAGAATTATTCTGATATTTTAGCAATGTTAGCTATAATCTAAAAGCTATGCATTTAATTGTTTTTTTCTATATTTAGTGATTATTACACATTTATGACTAAGTTGTACATAAAAATATGACAAAAATTTACAGTCACAATTCACTCTGAATTCAGTCTTGCTTATTCTGACAATAAAGATATAGAAAATAAGCAGGTGCATGCCTGTAATCCCAGCAGATAAGGAGGCTGAAGGAGACAAGAAGATCACAAGCTCAAAGCCATTATCAGCAACTTAGCAAGGCCCTGTCTCAAAAAAGGGCTGGGGATATGGCTCAGTGGTTAAGTGCACCTGGGTTCAAACCCTCATACCATACACAAAAAAAGTAGGAAAGCACTGAATTTATAAAGAACTGAAAAAAAATAAGAAGCAAAAACAAAAATAAAGAAAATAAAATAGGTGACAGCTGCAGGAAATATGCTATTCATATTCATATTCAAATCTCATCACTAGAATGGCAATATGTAAATCAATGGAAGTGTAACTGATGTGATTCAGCAATCTGTATTCGGGGTAAAAATGGGAGTTCATAACCCTCTTGAATCAAACTGTGAAATATGATATATCAAGAAATATGTAATGTTTTGAACGACCAATAATAAAAAAAGAAAAAAAAATCTCATAAGATTTGAGTCTCTCCAGCAACACTGGATAAGTGTAATTGTGTGTGTATGTGTGTGTGTGTGTGTGTGTATGCACTCATGTGTATCCCAGAATATCCCTCATATTGATCTACTTCCTTTCTCTACCTTTTTATTTAGGTATCTTGACTCTAAAAATATATCCCTTCTTCCAGAGGAAATAAATATGCAAGGAGCTATTGCCTTCATATGTCTTTTACTTAATCAAGATAAAATTTTTATAGAACTATACTTCTTTTAAAAAGCCACAATAAGATCTTCCACAGTGCTGAATATTTCAAAGAAATTCTCTTCTCTTTCCCTCGATATATTCTTATTTAAATAATTCATTCAACATTTAGTACATATAACTTGGAATTCACTCAACGTAAGTACTTGCCATAAGAATCCACCTAACATTTGGGATAACATTTCCTTCTAGCATCCCCAGGAAAGCCCTTCTTCTTTTCATCAAAATAGTAGAATAATAGCATAATTTTTAAAAGTTAACAAAATATAAATAATTTTCTCAAATAATACAACCAAAAAATTGTTCCAAAAAGCCATTCTTACTTACAATATCAGGTTAATTTTATGTCATAATACAGATCATGAATTTATTTTTTTAAATTCTTAAATTAAAAACTAATTCATACCTTCTCAAGGTCTGGATCTTGAAAGGGAAACTTGCTGGTGACTATTTTATATTCTTCTTCACTGACAATAGGGATGGGGCTATAATTATCTTCTTCAAAAATATCCCTGTTAAGAAAGGAGAATTAAAAAATTATTAGAAAATATATCATTAAAGCATTACAAGACAGTATCTTAAGAGCCCAACTACAACAAAAGCATTTTTATTTGTCAGTTATAAGTCCAAATAAGAAAATACTGTCTAATCATCTACAATTCAAAAATCCAGTATAAGTCTTGTCTCTCAAAATTCATGTGTTATATCCTGCCAGTACTTTCAGTTTTCTAGTCTAGAACAATTCTTAAGATATAGTCTGAACAAGAAGTTCATCATTGGCATTAAAAACATATCCACGAGATGAAGCATATTCAAATCAGATTTTAAAAAATATTTTCAGTTGTAGATGAACATAATACCTTTAATTAATTAATTAATTTTTATGTGGTGGTGGGAATTGAAACCAGTGCCTCACGTGTGTGAGACAAGCACTCTACCACTAGCCAGAACCCCAAGACCAATCAGATTTTTTTTGATACAGAGAGTTTTCAAATTGTCTTGTGCCTTCTCTCTTCCCAACTAGACCACAAGCACTTGATGAACCAAATATTATATTTATTTAGTTTCTCATGATGTTGTGATTATAAAGGACCTTTTATAGTTAGTGAGACAGAGACATGTACTACTGATCACCTATTCATGTGCTCCCCTACACAGCCCCCCTACAGTTAGGAAGGATCACATAACTAGTTGTTGTCACTGGCTATGAACGGAAGGAATACTTTGAGTCTAAAGTATTTATGAGCCAACTGTGTAACCCTCCTCCCCATAGTGACAAAGGAAGCAATATGTTGAGGAGACAGAATCACAAATACAAATAGCTTGGATCTCTGATTACTAAACCCACTGTAGACTTCAGTATAAATAAGAAATTGTCTGTGTAGAGATTTGGGGAGTTTTGTTGTTTTTCTGTAGCTGCAGCATAATACAGCCTATCCTAAGGTAGCTGCTGCTGTTCAATTATATATTTGCAGATGGACACAATATCTTTATTTATTTATTTTTATGTGGTGCTGAAGACTGAACCTAGTGCCTCACATGTGCGAGGCAGGCGCTCTACCACTGAACTACAGTCCCATCCCAAGTAACTTTTTTTTATTCAACAATTTGGTTAAATATTTACTATACCTAGTATATTCTAGGCTTTGAGCTGTGATGAAAATTCCTTACTTCATAAAGATAAAAGCAAGATCCTGGCCAGGCATGGTGGTGCACACCTGTAATCCCCATGGCTCGGGAAGCTGAGGCAGGAGGATAGCAAGTTCAAAGCCAGCCTCAGCAAAAGCGAGGCATTAAGCAACTCAGTGAGACTCTGTCCCTAAATAAAATACAAAATACGGCTGAGGATGTGGCTCAGTGGTTCAATCCCCAGCACCACTCCCCCACAAAAAGCCAGATCCCTGTCCTTGAATCAAATACAAGAGATAGATATACAAATTATGTTTATAATGAGATGTTTTACATATAATAGAGAGTTACAAGAATCAAAAACAGGACGAGGGAAGAAGTAACTATGAGAGCAGGTGGAGGAATATCTCATGGAAAATTCTACAGAAGAGCTATGGACTCTGTAGATGAAAAGAAACACTACTGATGAGATTATGGGAGAAAAGCATTTGGGACAGAAGGAACATATGTTCAAAGGCATAAAGAGTGAAAAAGTATAAATATCAGGTGGTGTCAAACAATAGGTATTGAGATATTGCTGGAGTCTAAAGTTTATTAGGCATATGTTGAAAGACGAGGTTGAGCAGCTTGACAAACTCAGGTACACAGACTTTATCCTTGAGGTAATAAAGGTTTTAGGAAGGAGAATGTCATAGGAAGATTGGTACTATATGGGAGAACAAATTGGAAAAAGGCCAATAATGAGTACAAAAAGACCAGTTAGAAAGACTGAGGAATAACCTAAATAAAAGGCAAGGAGGGTTTGACTTAAAACTATAGTAGAGAAGGCAGAAAAAAAGGTAGCATAAACAAGTGCCTTTAAAAAAAGTAGAATGTACAGGACCTAAAATTAAATAGGATTGTGGAAGAGAATATATTTATGACAAATCTGGTTTCTAGAGAGGGCAAATGAATAAATGATACATAACTCATCAGAGACATTTTGTTGAGGTAAGGCACATAGAGAAATGTGTGGTTTGGGTAGCGGATGATGTCCAGTTGATAAAAATTTACTCTTAGGTCTTAATAACAGGATAGAAATATAGACACAGGTTTGTAAATCATGATGGCACACAAAGTAAGGCATAGCTCACTTAAAACATAGTGAGAAGCTTCTATTTATTCTATTCCATTCTAAATATTGTTTAAAAATAAAGTTAAAAGATTAAAAGCAAGTTATAGGATTGAAGTTATAGTACCAAATTCTACAAACATACAATGAGGGCCTATTCTGTGCAAAACAGTGCAATAGGGCTAAGTAATCAAGAATATATAAATAGCTCCACAACATTGGTCTGGGCAATGATATTTTGGATATAATCTTAAAAGCACAAACAACAAAAGCATAAGTAGACAAATGGGACTACATCAAACTAAAAAGCTTCTGCGCAGCACAGGAAACAAGAGTGAAGGAACAACTTAGATTAGGAGAAAATAGTTGCTAATATATATCTGATAAATCTGGTAAGAGATTAATACAAAAAAATAAAAGGAACTCAACAGCAAGAAGAAAATGTGGTACATATATACAATGGAACCATTTGACCTTAAAAATACAGGAAATTCTTTCACTTGCAATAAAATGAACAAACTTTTAGGATATAAGTGAGATAAACCAGGCAAAGAAAGACAAGTATTAAGGATCTCACTTGCTTGTAGAATCTTAAAAAAGCCAAACTCATAAAAAGTAGAGAGTAGAATAGTAGTTACTGGAGGGTGGTTACCCCTCTTACTAGAGACAAGGGGTGAGATGAGATGTTGGTCAAAGGGTATGAAGTTGCAGTTAGAGAGGAAGAATAAGTTTTTGAGATCTGTTGCACAGCAAGGTGACTATAATTAATTATGTGGCGTGTATTTCCAAACAGCTAAGAGAGTAGATTTTAAATACTTGCACTACAAAAAAGTATGTATATAAGATGATGAGTATAGCTGGGCATGGTGGCTTAGGAGGCTGAGGCAGGAGGAGCAAAGTCAGCCTCAGCAACATATCAAGGCCCTAAGCAACTTAGCAAGCAAGACCCTATCTCAAAAGAAAAAATAAAACAAAGGGCTGGGTATGTGCTCAGTGATTAAGCACCCCTGGATTCAATTCCTGGTACCAAAAATACACACACACACACACACACACACACACACACACACACACACACACAATGGGTATGTTAGTTTGATTTAATCATCAATAATATATTATTAAAACATCATATTATGTTCCATAAATATAAACAATTATTATTTGTCAACTAAGAATGATAAGTAAATAGCCAGGTGTGGTGGAACACACCTGCAATTCCAGCAGCTTCAGAGGCTAAGGCAGGAAGATTGCAAGTTCAAGGTCAGCCTCAGCAACTTAGTAAGATCCTGTTTCAAAATAAAAAAATTAAAATGGGCTGGGGAAGGGGCTCAATGTTTAAGTGCCCCTCGATACAATCACTGGTAATAATAATAATAATAATAATAAATAAAAAGCATGGGTATATAAAATGTATAAAAAATTAATAAAACATTGGTACTCACAATGTGGTCAGAGAGAACTACATATAGATAAAGTATTCTAGTAGTGAAATTATAAATTCTGCCATGGATACGGTCGAGTTTTAATTATTCAGTACTGATGAAAATTTTTACTTTTTCCCCCATTTTACTGTTAGATTGTCAATTCACTACTTGTAAAATATTTGAAGATATAAATCAGGGAAGTCAAGCCAAGCTAAAACTTTACTATTTCCAAAAAATTTAGGCAAAAAATGTGACCTACAATGATGTTGAGAATTATGTATTACAATCTGTAAACTATCATTTGTTCTCCTCCACTATTACTTTGAAGAATAAAGTTCATCTTAACTCTATTTGAATGAACTCCTTAGCTTTCCAAAGAAAAGGTACTTCCTGATTTCATTAATTTGGGAGAGTAATGTCACTGCTAGAAGTCTTAAGATAGATAAAAGAGAATGGCTGGCTCAATATAATCCAGCAACAATTATAAAATCTCAAACTTTCTTCTGAAGAGGCCAAATAAATAACAACTCTAAGATTTTACAAGTATAAAGATATTATATCATGGGGCTAGAGTTGTGGCTCAGTGGTAGAGCACTCGCCTAGCACTTGCAGGGCCCTGGGTTCGATCTTTAGCACCAAAAAATAAATAAATGAAATAAAGTTATTAAAAAAAGATATTATATCACATCATATCATAGTATATGTTATAGATAACTGCCTCTATTAATAAGCACTATTGTCATCTCTTAAATAATATAAAAAATCGATGATAATAATATGGACTTATCAGTATTGTCAATTATTTCAACCAAGACATCATCTTGACAGTATTACTCCTAAAAAATGTTAACACATTAAGCTCAAATAAGAATCTATTTAGTTTATTTTAATTTTAATATAAATGTATCATCTTATAAATATGATACAATGTAAATATAATTTTAATATGTGTACCACCAATTAATAAGATTTCTATTATAGAATTCGGAAGGTTAATTTCCCTACAAACTGTTGGGGTAAGTGTTAAGCTGGTATTTTTAATTTAAAATCATCAGACATTATTGACATATTACTTTTATCATATTTTGGACAACCTAGAAGATCTCAAGATTGACTTTTTTTCTGAAAGAGAAAGAGAGAGAGGGAAAGAGTGAGAAAAGGAGGAACAAAGTAAAAAGGAAGAGAGAAGACAGGAAGGTAGGAAGAGGGAGGGAGGAAAGCTTTCAGTAATTAAAAGCAAGGGCAGATTTCTCTTTTCATGGCAATGCAAAGTCTCACAGATATTAAAATACTTTAATCCATGTCTTCAGGTAAGTGGTTATAGTAAAGGCAATTTTCCTATTTAGAGTCTCCACAATTCTTAATCTACTTAGGTTATTTGTTAAAAAAAAAAAAAAACATTTTCTCCAAACCAAATTTAATGGCTATAAATTTCAGTTTTGTATATGAAATTCCTTTGAATAGTCATAGACTTTTAGGTATCTAATTATTTGCTGAAAAATTACAGATATTAACTAAAAGTAAGTACAATTAAAAATTGATTCTAAATGGTATAGTCACTATAGAAGACAGTATGGCAGTTTCTCAAAAACTGATATATTTACTGTATCCTGGGTATAAACTCAAAAAGACTAAAAGTAGGAACTCAAACAGATATATGTATAAGCATGTTCACAATAGCATTACTGACAATAGCTAAAAAATAGAAACAACCTAAATGTCCATCAACAAGTGAATGGAAAAACAACATGTGGTAAAAAGAAACAACGGAACAATATTCAGCCTTAAAAAGGAATGAAATTCTAATTAATATATTCACTGTGAATGAACCTTCATGATATTATGCTAAGTAAAATGATCCAGACACAAAAGGACAAATATTGTATGGTTCCACTTAGAGGAGATACCTAAAACAGTTAAATTTTAGAGATAAATGAAATTTTAGAGGATGGTGGTACTGCCAGGTGCTGAGAAAAGAAAAATGGGAGTTATTGTCTAGTGGTTACAGAATTACTGTTTGAGAAAATAAAAAGTTTCTAGAGATAGATGGTGGCAATGGTTGCAACAAGGTAAATGTACTTAACAACACTGACCTGTACATTTAAAAATGATTAAAATGGTCAATTTTATGTGTACTTTACCATATTAGAAATTGATTATAAGCATTTTGGGGGGCTATATGCAAAATCAATTGATTGAGAATTTGACAAACTTATTCATTACAATAAGGCACATGGCTTAGACTAACCTGAAAACTCCAGCCCATTTCTTAAGCAGTGTTTCATTGTATTGATCTCTTATCTCAAATAAAAGGTCAAAAAGTCGGTTCACTGGAAAACCATAACCCTAAAATACCAAAAAAGAAACAAAAAAGCAGATAAACAAATGTATAAAAATATTTATAAAAAATGGTGGGAACACTAAAGAATCATTTGGAAGAGTTCATTAAAGCACGTTGTACGTCACTCTGAAAGCATACAATGATTTTTAAACTTTCTACTGAATTGCATTAAGATAGAGGTCCAGAAAGAGTTTTAAAGGACTGTAAATTTTTTCCCACTTCTCTCTTTTCAGTCAGGACTTCAGTGTTAACCTCAAAAAGTATTAAAGAGTCAAGATGGGAAAGAGTTCAAGATTAATGTTCTACATAGCTGTGTACCTAAAGGGTAAAAAAGAGGAAAAGGAACAAATTTGTCTAGAAAATGGTGACTTCCTTTTGTACCTTCAATTTCAGATTTACTTTTTTGCTTATAAGGAAAATTTGTATCTTTCCATTAATTACATATGTACTCCCTAAACTTTAGTCCTTTATACTCCGAGCTCACTGAAATCCTACCCATTCTGGGGCCAGACATCTTTTCTTACTTTGCAGAGTTGTCCCTTTTCCTCTCCAAGGTTTTTCCTTCATCTCTGTTCTCTTTCTGTAAGAACTATTCCATGGATTATCTACTTATTCTATTATGTCTTCAGTTTTCCCTAGCTCCTTTCCCTTAGCTAAGTAAACATGTTAAATTGTCTCCCATCTTTAAACTAAGAACAACAAAGGGACCAAAAAAGTCCTCTCTGAAATTTTTGTGGTTCCTAGGTGTTTCCCTTTCGCTTCTTTTATGGCCACCCCTAATTATTTAAACTGCTCAACAATGTGAAAGATTATCTCCTAAATATAAAATTCCATGATCTCAAGGGAGACCTCTTCCTTGAAACTCCTCTGCTTTGAATTCTGTAACACCACCTTACTCTCCTTGTTCTTTACATCTATAAACAATCCTTCCAGTTCCTTAATTTCTATCACTGTCTTTCTACCTTTTCTTTTAATTTTCTAGAGCAATATTAACTCTAATGACTTTAATCACTATTTTTCTGATTATTCTGAATCCATATGTCTAGTTAGACCTCTCTAAATTCCAGACAATTAATTCCAATAAATTACAACATCTTGTTAGAAAATCCACTCAGTTTGCCAACAATCACATTAAAATTAACTTATTTTCTCCCTTTCTAACTAAACCATGTGTCTTTTTACTTTCTATCTATGGTAATAATTCTATCATCAATACAGTTTTTCAAGAGAAAAACTTCAAAATCACCTAAACTCCCTTATATATATTTAATCAGTCACCAAAAACTTTTCATTTTTCATCCTTCACAAATCTCCTTCAAATCTTTCGTTCTTCTAGAAATATTCCCAGTATAACTGAATTATTTCAGGTCCTTCATATCTCTTGCATAGGCCATTATAAGAGTTTCCTAAACTAAAATCACACCCACCTATTTCAACTGAATAGATTCTCAACCCTCAAAATTACCAACCATTCAAAAGTGCAAACCCAATCATACCATTCCCCCTAAAAAGCAAAAAAGATTTACTAAACTCCCTCCCACAAGACCTGCCACAATCTAATTTAAACTACTTCATCAATTTCATCACCACTATTTGTACTTCCTTGCTCATACCCACATACTAGTTTCTAACATAATCAAGCTGCTAAATCAGTCTCGAATTCACCATCCCAAACTAGATCTGTAGTTTGCACATGCTTTTCTCTTAAGTCCTTTCCTTCCTATCAGCTTGCTGAACTCATCCTTCAAAATCTAGCTCAAATTTCAACTCTCTGAATATAGCCTTCCCCAACTCCTGGAATCAAAATTAGTCATTCTATCTTCTGTGAACTAGTACTCTTTAACATATTGTTTTATTATATTGTTTATTAAATTCATTATTTGTTTATAACTAAATTGAATTTATTAAAACCAAGGATTTTTATGTCCATACTTTCTTACTAATTTCTATGGCTCCACCATTTTATATATCAAATAACTGCTAAAAGGATGCTTAAAAAGTGTTAATGAATAAATCAATCTATGTTTACTTTCAATTTGCCTAACAGTCAGTAAGTAGAACTAGGAATGTGCTGGTGTTACTTTTTACCCTAGATTGAATCCCTTGTACCAGAAAAAAATTATATGATATTCCTTAACTGGTTTTAATGAAAAAGACAGGTCCATTCTTCAATAGGTTTAAATTTAAAAGCCAGATAAAAATCCTCCAAATAATAAGTCTGTCAATTTTCAGCAAAATGAAAACTGCAGCATTTCTGAATAAGTGAAAAGGACTGGTGTCCTCCTTAATCTTATTTTAAAGTAGTAAGATTAGAAAGGTATTCTTGGCAAGGGTTTACATAACCATCACTGCTGCTTTTCCAATGCAACAATTTTCCAATTTTCTTTGATTTCCTGCAAAGGTCATTAGAACCATGTCAAATACTCTAGATTTAGTTGTTCTGAAATTGCCAATCCAAAAACTGTAATGATCTACAAAGAGATACCAAAAGATAATTATGGTAGCCCATAATTTAGTGAGTCGAAATCACTTGTTTTATTTTAAACTAATTATCATATTCAATTCATTCTAAGCCTTTTTGAATTCACTCGTAGGCTAATCCGAGAGTAAGAATTAAGATTAAGAGCAAGGCTATAGTTAATATAAGGCTAAGGTCATTTGTTTGAGAGGCTCAGGGAAGGGGGAGAAGAAGAGCAATTTCTAAGTCAAATAAGAGGAATGTAATTGCAACAAGAAAAAATTTTATTGAGAATGGTAGGCGAGCAGATCCTATGGGGTCAAATCCGCACTCGTAGGGACTTGCCTTTTCAGCGTATACGTTTAGTTGGGGTAATCAAAATGCTACGGAGATTAATAGAAGAGCAATGGAAGAATTTACAATGAGGGAAAATATAAGGTTAATTACTCTCTTCTGGATTAGTTCCAGAACTAATTGATTGGAAGTCAATTGTACTAATTGATACTAAGAGAATATGAGCCTCATCAATAAATAGACACGTAAAGGAAGAGTCATACTACATCTACAAAATGTCAGTATCATGCGGCTGCTTCGAATCCAAAGTGGTGTTTTGATGTAAAGTGGAAATTTAGTTGACGAATGAGGCATACCAGAAGGAAAGTTGATCCAATTATAACGTGGAGGCCATGGAAGCCTGTGGCCATAAAGAATGTTGAACCATATACACCATCTGAAATTGTAAAAGAAGTCTCTAGATATTCAGAAGCTTGGAGAAGAGTAAAATAAAGCCCTAGAGCAATTGTAATTGATAGTGCTTGGACTATATGTTTTCGGTCTCCTTCTATTAGGCTATGATGAGCTCAAGTAATTGAGACCCCCGAAGCTAAAAGAACAGAGGTATTTAATAGTGGTACTTCTAAGGGGTTGAGTGGGTTAATTCCTACTGGAGGTCAGCAGCTGCCAAGCTCGGGAGTTGGAGCTAAACTAGAGTGATAGAATGCTCAGAAAAATCCGGCAAAGAAGAATACTTCTGAAATAATAAATAGTACTATACCATATCGCAGGCCTTTTTGGACAATTGATGTATGGTGACCTTGAAATGTACCTTCTCGTACAATATCTCGTCATCATTGATATATTGTCAAAGTATTGGCTATTAGGCCTAGTGTGAGTAGGAAAGAGGAATTGAAGTGGAATCATATTACTAGGCCGGAGGTTAGGAGTAAGGCGGAGAGGGCCCCTGTTAAGGGTCAAGGGCTAGGATTAACTATATGATAGGCGTGGGTTTGGTGGGTCATTAAGTGTTATCATGTAGATACAGGCTTACTAGGAGAGTGAAAACGTAAGCTTGAATTAGTGCAACTGCGAATTCGAGCATTGTCAATAGTACAAGAATAATGAAAGTAATGATGGCTGTAGGAGGGCTAATAGATATTAATACAAGAGTTGCTCCTCCGATTAAATGTATGAGAAGATGGCCGGCTGTAATGTTGGCTGTTAATCGTACAGCTAGCGCTATAGGCTGGATAAAGAGGCTAATTGTCTCGATAATAATTAGTATAGGGATAAGGGGAATTGGGGTTCCTTGTGGGAGAAAGTGAGCTAATGATGCTTTAGTCTTATGACGAAATCCAGTAATTACTGCTCCTGCTCATAAAGGGACAGCTATTCCTAAATTTATTGATAGTTGGGTTGTTGGTGTAAAAGAGTGAGGTAATAGTCCTAGAAGATTAGTTGAGCCAATGAATATGATTAATGAGATTAATATTAGGGATCAGGTACGTCCTTTTGGGTTGTGCATTGCCATTATTTGTTTTAGTACAAGTTGGATTAGTCATTGTTGGAATGACTTAATGGCTTATTAATCGGGTAGGTGAAGGAAAAAGTAAACTGGGGAATACAATGATAAAAAGGACAATAGGAAGACCTATTAATGTGGGGGTAATGAAAGAGGCAAATAGATTTTCGTTCATTTTTCTTCTCAAGGGGTTTTATGCTCAATTAATTTAGTGTCTTTAGGGGAAGGATTAGATGGGTAAGAGTGGTTTGAGATTTTAAGTTGAAACATAAAGAAAAGAGCTAGAGTTATTGATAGAATTGTAATAAATCATGTGGATGTATCTAGTTGGGGCATTTCATTATGAGGAGATTTAACTCCTAATCTTCAACTTAAAAGGTTGATGCTATTTTAGCTTCATAATGAATTTATAGTATTGATGAGGATCAGTTTTCAAAATGCTTTAGCGGAACTAATTCAAGAACGATTGGTATGAAGCTATGGTTTGCCCCACAAATTTCAGAGCATTGACCATAATAAAGTCCTGGTCGTGTTGATGTAAGTGTAGCTTGATTAAGTCGGCCTGGGATGGCATCTGTTTTTAATCCAAGAGATGGGACCGCTCAGGAGTGAAGTTAGCATTCGTACAGGTATTTCCATTGGAAGTACAACTCGATTGTCGACTTCAAGAAGTCGTAGGTCTCCTGGGGCTAGATCTGAAGTTGGAATTATATAGGAATCAAAATTTAGGTCCTCATAATCTGTGTATTCGTAACTTCAATATCATTGGTGACCTATCGTTTTTACTGTTAAGGTTGGGTCATTAATTTCATCCATTATATATAGAATACATAGGGAGGGAAGAGCAATTAGGATAAGGATAATAGCGGGGAGAATGGTTCAAATGGTTTCTACTTCTTGAGCATCTATAGTGCTTGTATGAGTTAATTTTGTAGTTAATATTAATGAAATGATATAAAGGACTAGGGAGCTAAAGATAAATCCATTGTGTACCAAAAGATAAATCAATGTTATTAAACTACACTGACAAATTATCACCCATAGCAAGATGCCAATTGTCCTAAACACTGTACTTAATAATATAGTTAATTCACATTCTGACAAAACTCCTTTTTGTTGATCTAACAATATGCAAATATAGCTATTTCATACTTACAAAAATGCTAGCCTGTTTTAATAAAAAAGTTAATTCTAACCATAAAATCCCATAAGTTTAAGCATAAAAACAAAAATGCAATCAATTCTCTGTTATTTTAGAAGGAAGTGGTATGAATAGTTTGAGGTAATAGGAGAATGCTAATACATAAGTAAACATTTATTACTATCTATTTACTACCATTAATCCACAATAAAATAAATGAGCATGCTCTGTATTTTGTATGTCTTTAAATGCTCAAAACAGCCATTAATTGAACGTTAGGTTATTACTCACCTGCAAAGTATCTGCAAAAATTACAATGAGATTCTTCAGCTCCAGAACAAGATCAGGATCAGTGCAATAAGACTGAGGGAACAAGGATGGGTTAGCGTGGAGATGGAAACACAACACAGGGCGGGAGGGTGGGGGGAAGACAGAGACATTTAATTAAAAATTAAGAAATAAAAACCCCCAAAAAGTTCCTTTTAATTTAACAGACTTCACAATAAAATTAAAATCTTTATTAGTCAGATCCACAGCTGGGCTTCTTCTACTTGGTATAAATTTTTAGGGAGATTATTTAAAGTAACTATTTTTTTCTGAAATTTGCACATGATAAACCTTGGACCTTTTAAGATTCTAAGAAACTAGTTATTTTAAACTGACACAATGGATTTAATATAGACCATGCATTTTTAGTTTTCATTCATTTATTCCCCCTCTTATAAAAATATATAATGTATTATTTTTTAACATAAGAATAACAAATAAAATATCTGGAATTATTTTTTAACAGCATTTAATGAGATTTTGAATGTGATATATTGCATTTAATAATATAATTTAACATTTAATGTCATGGAATTAATAGGAAACATACCATAATTTTATATACTTAGAACTGATCTGATAAAATGTATTATTCAGTGGTAGAGTACTTCCCTAGTACATGTGAGGTCCTGGGTTTGATTTCCAACACCCGCCTCTGCCCCCCAAAAAAGTATTACTCTTTATTAATATGTCAGAAAAAGTTCCAGTTCATAGGATAGTGCATCTAGATTCCTGATAAATAAAAATGTAGTGTGTTTACAATCTAAATATTATATATGATAATTAATCCTCCCTCAAGATATTTTAAATCTCTATTTAATCAATAATAAAATAATCATAAATATCAAATTATAAAATTTGAATACGGTGATATTTTACTGAGGGTTAGTAAACTAAGATAGTTTAGACTGTCTTATTAAAGAAAAGTCTGACCAATTTTTAATTTCAATCTTGCTTATGACACTAACATATTTATGATTTCCACAAAAAGCCTTAGGAAAATATTTGCTCAATTTTAGTCCATAAAAACTTCTTATTACACAAAGGTTCATTATTTCAAATGAGTTCAACTTTTTAAAACTGGAAATTTTTCATAAATTCATAATTGTAGTGTACTACTGCAAATTATAAACATTGAAAAACAAGTTCTATTGAGTTTTAATGGTGGAGCTTATTTTGGAAACAAAGAATTTGGAATGATAATTAAAAATCCTTTCTTCATGGTGCTTTTCAGTGATCCAATAAAGAGGTCAGTTGAGACTAATGAGACCAGCTTAATTCTTCATTTTCTATAATGCTAGAATAAAAATGTCTTGGGAAGCCCCCGTCAGTTGCAAAATCCAGAGTGATATTACCAGAAACATAAAGGCCTAACATTACTGCTTTCAAATCGAAGAAATTACCAAAAAATGCAGAAAGATGGAAGTACAGTTTTCCTTTGAATTGTGTAACTCCAAAGTTCTTGAAGTAACCGAATTAAAATTTTAGTAACAAAAATTGTCTGACTTACTGAATGAGCTCTAAGGACAGCAATTATCTTTGAGAGGGCCATGTTCCAAAGTTCATCAGTGTATGCCCTGGTTACTAATCCTTGAGTCACATGTAAAATGTGATCTTCCACAACAAAGAACCTAGAATAGTAATTACCAACACAGCATGTGTTAAAAAATTTTTTAAAAAGCCCAAATAGAAAATGTTTATTTCTTATGTTTAACATAATTAAAATTAATAATAGTTACTTCCATATTAGATACATACCCTACAATTTGAGTGAAATATCTTCTATAGCCATCAACTGTTTCATGCTTTAAATGAAAAACAAAAATCAATTTAAACCAATAAATACCAGTGATATAAAGGTTCCAAGTCACTACAACTTCACTAACAAATATTTATTGACAGCATACAGTAGTATGCTACATATATTTTTAGGTACCAGAAATACACATGTAAATAACAAAAAATGCTTACATATGAAAGAAGATAAGACATTAAATAAGTTAAAAGTAAATAGGATTTCAGAACCCCCTCTCAGCACCCAAGTTGAAGCTACCATCATCTCTTTACTTGGGTTAACGCATCATTTTTCTACCTAGTCTCCCTAGCTTCCAGCCTTACCCCCTATGGTACATTCTCATATAGCTGCAGGATAATGCTTTTCAAACAATAATCAGAACATTACATCTTCTGCCAAAAAGAACTTTTAGTGCCTGATGCAGTGGCATACACCTGTAATCCCAGTACTCAGGAGGTTGAGGCAGGAGGATTTTGAGTTCAAAGCCAGCCTCAGCAAAAGTGAGGTGCTAAGCAACTCAGTGAGACCCTGTCTCTAAACAAAAATACAAAATAGGGCTGGGGATGTGGCTCAGTGGTCAAGTGCCCCTGAGTTCAACCCCCAGTAACTTCCCCAAAGAAAATCTTTTAGTGCCTTTTCATATAACAAGTTTAACCTCTTAAAAATAGTCTACATTTGCCCATTGTTTATCGTTTTACAAAAGGCATAAAAGAAAATATTTGATCACCTGACTTGTCATTGATAAAAACTTGCTGGTAGAAAATATTTCATATTTCTATTGTTCAAATTATATATTTGCATATTTCATAAATGTGATCAAATTTTCAAACTTCTGGGTCTTTTTTTTTTCAATTTTTGCAGGAGAAGACTGTTAATACCTTCTAACTTAAAAAATACTGTGCTCAGAAACTATAGTTTACAATGACACCAAATGTTTGATATTCCTTGATACTTGCTTTATTCTATACAGAATGTAATTAAAAAAATTTTTATTATCCCATGTGTACTCTAAAAGAGTATATATACGTATGTGCAACTGTTGAAATAGGGTTCTCTATGTTCCATTAGATCAAGCCTCTTAAGCATACTGTATATTCTTACTGGCACTCTGTCCACTTGGCTTTCAAGATACTGAGACAACTGAAAATCTACTATGCTTGTGGATTTTTCCACTTCTCCTTGTAATTATGGCAAATTTGCTTTAAATATTTCCAATCAATGTTATTAAGTGCACACAGGTTTATAATTATAATGTTTAACAACTCTAAGACACACATATATTTTATTTTTTATCATTAGACGCTTTATCTTGTATTATATAAAAGTATATACTCGGTTTTTATTCCTTTAGAAATTACCCTAAACACCACATTATATATCTGTAAGTAATCAAACTCTAAAATTAGTCAAACATTTTTGCTGCTCTTCTAGACAATTCACACACTTTCATTAACTCCCATCTCATTCTAATGTTTATGTTATTATTTTGTATTTTAATTCCATCTTAAGTCCATAATATCTTATTGAAAATTTTGTTCCGTCAACATAGGTTTATCTACATATTTATACTTTCTTCACTATTCATTCCTTCTCACATATCCTATCTTCCACATGGTCTCACTTTCCTTTTTCCTTTTCTTTTAAATTTTCCTTAAGTTCTGCTTTTCTTTGTTTAAAATATATATCTTTGACCTTGTTTCCTAGGTTGACAGTTATTTTTGTTCGGCACTGATAATATTTCATTGTTTACTTGATAATAATCTCTTATGAGTATTTTAAGATTGATTTATCTTTGTTTTTATGTACAGTTTATTGGCATATAATTTACATAGCATAAAACCAACTCTTTTTCTACAGAGTTCACTAAATTTTGACAGATGTAGACAGTTGTGTAATCACTACCAAAATCAAGAAGTATAACTAGATTTCTAGCTCATAAAGTTTCTTTATACCCTTTTGCAGTGAACTATTTTGCCCAACTCCCAGCCTTTGACCACCACTAATCCCATTCTGTCCCACAGTTTTGCCTTTTCAAAAATGTCAAATAACATAACTTCATTATCTAATTTTCTTACTCAGAATAATGCTTTTGAAGTGTATCCATTTATCTATGTTTATCAATTCCTTTTTATTGCTGAGAAGTATTCCATTATATGAATATGCAACAATTTGTTTATCTACTCATGTGGATTAACCACAATTTATCAACTAGTTCACAGAAATTCAGGTTGGTTCAAGTTTTGACATTTATTAATAAAACTACTATAAACATTCACATATGAACCACTGTATAAAAACATATTTTAATTTCTTCTGAGTAAAAATCTAGGATTGGGGATGTAGGGTTTTATGTTAATTCATTATCTTAAATTGCCAAACTGTTTTCCAAAGTGGCAGTGTAATTTCTATACCCACCACAGTATAATAGAATTCTAACTGTTCTACATCCTCATCACCACTTGGTATTATCCATTTTTTTAAAGTCAGTTATCCTAGTAAGTATGTCATAGCAATTCATTATGGTTTTAGCTTACATTTTCCTGACAAAAAATTATACTGAACATTTTTTCATGTGTTTATTTACCATCCGTATATCTTTGATAACATGTCTATTCAAATTTTTATTGTCATTTTCAAAGCTAGTTTGTTTGTCTTTTAACTGTTGAATTATATAAGTTATTTTTATATTCTGGATATAAGCCCTTTGTTGGATATGAGTTTTGCAAATATTTCTCCAAATGTCTTGCCTTTTGATTTTCTTGAAAATGCCTTTTTTAAAAAAATGTTTTTATAAGTTCATTATAGTTACACATAATAGTGGGGTTCATTTTGACATAATCACATATACATGGAATTTAGCTGTCTCCATTTCAGTCCCTAGCACTTTCTCTCTCCTGCCCACCCCCCTCCATCTCCCTATCCTTCCTCCTCTATTCTACTTATCTTCCTTCTGTTACTTATTTATTTTTAAGTATTTATTTTTTAGCTGTAGGTAGACACAATATCTTTATTTTCATGTGGTGCTGAGGATCGAACCCAGTGCCTCACACATGCTAGGTGAGCAGTCTACCTCTGAGCCACAACCCCAGCCCTATTTATCTATTTCTTAATTGGTGCTTTATAGATGTACATAAAGATGGAATTCACTGTGGTATATTTATATAGGTACATACTGTAATTTCCTCAAATTCATTCTGCATTTCCTTCTTTTCCTCCCTTTCCCCATCCCTCCTCCCTCCCCTCAATCTCTTTCCTGTAACACACCACTGTTTTTCTCTCTTTTATTTTTTTGAGATCTGATTCCTACCTCCAAACCCCCATGCCCCCTTTTTTTCCCTTACTTTGCTCTAACTTCTATGGATGAGAGAAAACATTTGACCTTTGACTTTCTGAGTGTGGCTTAATTCATTTAGCATGATTCACTAGTATTATCCGTTTACTAGCAAATACCATTCTTTCATTTTTCTTTATGGCTGAATAAAACTCCATTCTGTACATACCACATTTTCTTAATCCATTCATCTGCTGATAGGCACCTTGGCTGATTCCATAACTTAGCTGTTGTAAATTACACTGCTATAAACATTGACAGGCCTATATCACCATAATATGCTGATTTTAGTTCTTTTGGATAAACACCTATAGTGAAATCGCTGGGTGATATGGTGGTTCTATTCCTAGTCTTTTGAGGAATATCAATACTACTTTCCAAAGTGGTTACAGTAATTTGCATTCCCACCAACAATGTACGAGTGTACCTTTTTCCCCACATCCTCTCCTACATTTATTATTTGTATCCTTGATGACTGCCATTCTAACTGGGGTAAGATGGAATCACAATATACTTTTGATTTGCATCTCCCTGATTGACAGGAATGTTGAGTATTTTTTCATATATTTATTGGTCATTTGTATTTCTTCTTTTGAGAAGTGTCTGTTTAGTTCTTTTGCCCATTCATTAACTGGGGTATTTTGACAATGGCTTTGAACAGCAGAAGTTTTTAATTTTGCTATTCAATTCATCAAATTTTGTTTGTTTTTGAGGATATTAAAATTATTTTAATAGACATAATATGAATCATAAGACCAGTCTATATAATAGCTCTTTAAAAATAATCTTTTATTGGGTTTTGTTTTATTTTTTTAATTAATTTTTTAATTTATATATGATAGGGAAATGTATTACAATTTTTCATATCTTTGGTTGTATACAAAGTATATTCACACCAATTCATGTCTTCATATATGTACTTTGAATAATAATGTCCATCACATTCCACCATCATTTCTAATACCATTCCCCCTTCCTTCCCCTCCCACCCCTCTGCCCTATCTAGAGTTCATCAATTCCTCTCATGCTTTGCCTCCCAACCCCACTATGAATCAGCCTCCTTATATCAGAGAAAATATTCAGCATTTGGCTTTTGGGAATTGGCTAACGTCACTTAGCATTGTCTTCTCCAACGCCATCCATTTACCTGCAAATGCCATGATTTTATTCTCTTCTATTGCTGAGTAATATTCCATTGTGTATCTATGCCACACTTTTTCTTATCTATTCATCTATTGAAGGGCATTTAGGTGGTATCACAATTGAGCTATTTTGAATTGTACTGCTATAAACATTGATGTGGCTGTGTCCTGTAGTATGCTGTTTTTAAGTCCTTTGGGTATAGACCAAGGAGAGGGATAGCTGGGTCAAATGATGGTTCCATTCCCAATTTTCCAAGACATCTCCACACTGCTTTCCATATTGGTTGAACCAATTTGCAGTCCCAACAGCAGAGTATAAGTGTACCTTTTTCCCCACATCCTCGCCAATACTTACTGTTGTTGTGTTCTTAATAGCTGCCATTCTGACTGGAGTGAGATGATATCTTAGTTTTGATTTGAATTTCTCTAATTGCTAGAGATGATGAACATTTTTTCATATATTTATTGTATATTGTATTTCAATGATTGATTGTATATTCTCTTCTGAGAAGTGTCTGTTCAGGTCCTTGGCCCATTTATTGATTGGGTTATTTGGGTTTTTTTTTTTTTTTGGTGCTTAGCTTTTTTAGTTCTTTATACACCCTAGAGATTAGTGCTCTATCTGATAAGTGAGGGTAAAGATTTGCTTCCAAGATGTAGGCTCTCTATTCACCTCACAGATTGTTTCTTTTGCTGAGAAGAAACTTTTTAGTTTGAATCCATCCCATTACTGATTCTTGATTTTCATTCTTGTGCCAAAGGAGTGTTATTAAGGAAGTTGGGGCCTAATCACAGATGATGAAGATTAGGAACTACTTTTTCTTCTATTAGATGCAGGTTTAATAGTTTTATTCCTGGTTTTAACCCTAGATCCTTGATCCATTTTGATTTGAGTTTTGTGCATGGTGAGAGGGGTTTAATTTCATTTTGTTGCATATGGATTTCCATTTTTCCCAGCACCATTTGTTGGAGAGGCTATCTTTTCTCCATTGCATGTTTTTGGCACCCTTGTCTAATATAAGATATTATAATTTTGTGGGTTAGTCTCTGTGTCTTCTATTCTGTATCATTGGTCTAAAAGTCTGTTTTGGTGCCAATACCATACTGTTTTTAAACTACTCCACTTACAATAGCCTCAAAAAATATTAAATATTTGGGAATCAACTTAATGAAAGAGGTGAAAGATCTATATAATGAAAACTACAGAACCCTAAAGAGAGAAATCAAAGAAGACCTTAGAAGATGGAAAGATCTACCTTGCTCTTAGATAGTCAGAATTAATATTATCAAAATTACCATACTACCAAAAGCACTATACAGATTTAATGAAATTCTGATCAAAATCCCAATGACATTCCTCACACGAACAGAAAAAGCAGTCATGAAATTCGTCTGGAAAAATAAGAGACCCAGAATAGCTAAAGCAATCCTTAGCAGGAAGAGTGAAGCAGGTGGCATCACTATACCAGATATCAGTTCATTAAATTTTTAAAATCGTTCATGCTTTATGTATCTTACCTAAAGAAATGCTGCCCAATCCAAGGTCACAAAGGTTTTACATTTCTTTCTTTCTTTCTTTCTAAAAGTTTATAAATTTGGCTCTTACATTTAGGTCTACGATCCATTTTTAAATTGCTAAATGAGGTTAAGAGTTAATATTCCTTTTTTCTATTGCATGGAATCATATCATATCTTGTGAATAGAGCACAAACTTTGTATGATTTCAAGCCTTTTATATATGTTGATATTTGTTTTATGGCCCAGAATATGATCTGTCTTGTGAGTCTTCCATATGCACCTGAAACATACACGAATTCTGCTGTTTTGGATGAAGTATTTAATAAATGTCAGTGATATCAAGATAATATGATAATGTTTTTCAGTCTTCTACTTTATCTTTGACATTGATATTCTGAAATCTCATTATAGGGTTTATGAGAACATGTTTCTTTTTCTTTAATCTATTTAGGATTCTTTGGGCTTGACTGTGAATTTTCATTTCTCATCTCTTTCAAAAAATTATCAGATAGGGGGCTGGGGATGTGGCTCAAGCGGTAGCGCGCTCGCCTGCCATGCGTGCGGCCCGGGTTCGATCCTCAGCACCACATACGAACAAAGATGTTGAGTCCGCCAAGAACTAAAAAATAAATATTAAAAATTCTCTCTCTCTCTCTCTCTCTCTCTCTACTCTCTCACTCTCTCTTTAAAAAAAAAATTATCAGACATACATCATCAAATAGTCCTCTGTTCCATTTGTTCTACTCTCTTTCTGAAACTTCCTTCTTACACACACACATTAGAACTCTAGTATCTTTGTATCTTCTATGTCTCTCATCTGATTTTTTTTCTTTCATTTTCCTGTGATGCTTTCTAGGTAATATCTTCAGATCAACAAAGAAATAATTAATGAACCTTTAACACCCATTCATAACATTTTAACTTCAATTAATGTATCTTTAATTTCTAGATATTTTGTTTTCTTCACATCTGTTTAGTCATTCTTTGTAGTTTCTGTTCCTTATTGTATTTCTTAGAAAGCTTACTTTTTATTTCTTTAAGCATATTAAATAGTGTTATTTTATACTCAAAGGTTTGTAACTCAAATATCAAGTCTTTCACCACCTTTTTCTGTTATCAATATTCTTTTTTTTTATGTCTTCACATATGTACTTTGGATAATGATGTCCACCACATTCCACCATCATTGCTAACCCCCTGCCCCCTCTCTTCCCCTACCACCCCTCTGCCCTATCTAGAGTTCGTCTATTCCTCCCATGCTCCCCCCTCCCTACCCAACTATGAGTCAGTCACCTTACATCAGAGAAAATATTCGGCATTTGGCTTTTTGGGATTGGCTAACATCACTTAGCATTGTCTTCTCCAATGCCATCCATTTACCTGCAAATGCCATGATTTTATTCTCTTCTATTGCCGAATAATATTCCATTGTCTATATATGCCAATTTTTTTTATCCATTCCTCTACTGAAGGGCATCTAGGTTGGTTCCACAATTTAGCTATTGTAAATTGTGCTGCTATAAACATTGATGTGGCTGTGTCCCTGTAGTATGCTGTTTTTAAGTCCTTAGGGTATAGACCAAAGAGAGGGATAGCTGGGTCAAATGGTGGTTCCATTCCCAGTTTCCCAAGGAATATCCATACTGCTTTCCATATTGGCTGCACCAATTTGCAGTCCCACCAACAATGTATGAGTGTACTTTTTCCCCTACATCCTCACCAACACTTACTGTTGTTTGTTTTCATAATAGCTGCCATTCTGACTGGAATGAGATGATATCTTAGTTTTGATTTGAATTTTTCTAATTGCTAGAGATGATGAACATATTTTCATGTATTTGGTTTTTTTTGTTTATTAATTAATTAATTTATTTATTTATTTATTTTTTATTGTTGGTCGTTCAAAACATTACATAGTTCTTAATACATCATATTTCACCGTTTGATTCAAGTGGGTTATGAACTCCCAATTTTACCCCGTGTACAGATTGCTGTATCACATCAGTTACCCTTCCATTGATTGACATATTGCCTTTTTCGTGTCGGATGTATTCTGCTGTCTGTCCTATTCTCTACTATCCCCCCCCTCCCCTCCCCTCCCCTCCCCTTTTCTCTCTCTACCCCTTCTACTGTAAATCATTTCTTCCATTTGTATTATCTTGTCTTACCCCTCCTTTCCTCTTATATGTCATTTTGTATAACCCTGAGGATCACCTTCCATTTCCATGCGATTTCCCTTCTCACTCCCTTTCCCTCCCACCTCTCATCCCTGTTTAATGTAAATCTTCTTCTCAAGCTCTTCGTCCCTACCCTGTCCTTGTTTACTCCCCTTATATCAAAGGAGTCATTTGGTATTTGTTTTTTAAAGATTGACTAGCTTCACTTAGCATAATCTGCTCTAATGCCATCCATTTCCCTCCAAATTCTATGATTTTGTCATTTTTTAATGCAGAGTAATACTCCATTGTGTATAAATGCCACATTTTTTTTTATCCATTCATCTATTGAAGGGCATCTAGGCTGATTCCACAATCTTGCTATCGTGAATTGTGCTGCTATGAACATCGATGTAGCAGTGTCCCTGTAGCATGCTCTTTTTAGGTCTTTTGGGAATAGACCTAGAAGGGGAATAGCTGGGTCAAATGGTGGTTCCATTCCCAGCTTTCCAAGAAATCTCCATACTGCTTTCCAAATTGGCTGCACCAATTTGCAGTCCTACCAGCAATGAACAAGAGTGCCCTTTTCCCCGCATCCTCTCCAGCACTTATTGTTGTTTGACTTCCTAATGGCTGCCAATCTTACTGGAGTGAGATGGTATCTTAGGGTAGTTTTGATTTGCATTTCTCTGACTGCTAGCGATGGTGAGCATTTTTTCATGTACTTATTGATTGATTGTATGTCCTCCTCTGAGAAGTGTCTGTTCAGGTCCTTGGCCCATTTATTGATTGGGTTATTTGTTATCTTATTGTCTAATTTTTTGAGTTCTTTGTATATTCTGGTTATTAGGGCTCTATCAGAAGTGTGTGGAGTAAAGATTTGTTCCCATGATGTAGGCTCCCTGTTTATCTCTCTTATTGTTTCTTTTGCTGAGAAAAAACTTTTTAATTTGAGTAAGTCCCATTTGTTGATTCTAATTGTTAACTCTTGCGCTATGGGTGTCCTATTGAGGAATTTGGAGCCCGATCCCACAGTATGTAGATCATAACCAACTTTTTCTTCTATCAGATGCCGTGTCTCTGATTTAACATCAAGCTCCTTGATCCATTTTGAGTTAACTTTTGTGTATGGCGAGAGATAGGGATTCAGATTCATTTTGATGCAAATGGATTTCCAGTTTTCCCAGCACCATTTGTTGAAGATGCTATCCTTCCTCCATTGCATGCTTTTAGCCCCTTTATCAAATATAAGATAGTTGTAGTTTTGAGGATTGGTTACTGTGTCCTCTATTCTGTACCATTGGTCCACCCGCCTGTTTTGGTACCAGTACCATGCTGTTTTTGTTACTATTGCTCTGTAGTATAGTTTGAAGTCTGGTATCGCTATACCGCCTGATTCACACTTCCTGCTTAGCATTGTTTTTGCTATTCTGGGTCTTTTATTATTCCATATGAATTTCATGATTCTTTTATCTATTTCTACAAGAAATGCTGTTGGAATTTTGATTGGCATTGCATTGAACTTATAGAGAACTTTTGGTAATATCGCCATTTTGATGATGTTAGTTCTGCCTATCCATGAGCAGGGTATATTTTTCCATCTTCTAAGGTCTTCTATATCTTTCTTTAGGGTTCTGTAATTTTCATTGTATAAATCTTTCACGTCTTTTGTTAGGTTGATTCCCAAGTATCTTATTTTGGGGGGGGATATTGTGAATGGAGTAGTTGTCCTCATTTCCATTTCAGAGGATTTGTCGCTGATATACAGGAATGCCTTTGATTTATGCGTGTTGATCTTATATCCTGCCACTTTGCTGAATTCATTTATTAGCTCTAATAGCTTCTTTGTAGACCCTTTTGGGTCTGCTAGGTATAGAATCATATCATCTGCAAATAGTGATAATTTAAGTTCTTCTTTTCATATTTTTATGCCTTTAATTTCTTTCGTCTGTCTAATTGCTCTGGCCAGTGTTTCGAGGACTATGTTGAACAGAAGTGGTGAGAGAGGGCATCCCTGTCTTGTACCAGATCTTAGTGGGAATGCCTTCAATTTTTCTCCATTCAGAATGATGCTGGCCTGTGGCTTATCATAGATTGCTTTTACAATGTTGAGGTATGATCCAGTTATCCCTAATTTTTCTAGAGTTTTGAACATAAAGGGATGCTGTACTTTGTCGAATGCTTTTTCTGCATCTATCGAGATGATCATATGGTTCTTATTTTTAAGTCTATTGATGTGGTGAATAACATTTACTGATTTCCGTATATTGAACCAGCCTTGCATCCCAGGGATGAATCCTACTTGATCATGGTGTATAATTTTTTTGATATGTATTTGAATCCGATTCGCCAGAATTTTATTGAGGATTTTTGCGTCAAGGTTCTTAGAGATATTGGTCTGTAGTTTTCTTTCTTTGAAGTGTCTTTGTCTGGTTTCGGAATCAGGGTGATGTTGGCCTCGTAGAATGAATTTGGAAGTTCTCCCTCTTTTTCTATTTCCTGAAATAGCTTGAAAAGTATTGGTGTTAGTTCTTCTTTAAAGGTTTTGTAAAACTCTGCTGTATACCCATCCGGTCCTCGGCTTTTCTTAGTTGGTAATCTTTTGATGGTTTCTTCTATTTCCTCTATTGTTATTGGTCTGTTTAGGTTGTCTATATCCTCCTGACTCAATCTGGGCAGATCATAAGACTTAAGGAATTTATCTATGCCTTCACTATCTTCTATTTTATTGGAGTATAAGGATTCATCTGTATTTCTGAAGTGTATGTTGTGATATTGCCTTTTTCATCCCGTATGCTAGTAATTTGGGTTCTCTCTCTTCTTCTCTTCGTTAGCATGGCTAAGGGTCTGTCAATTTTATTTATTTTTTCAAAGAACCAACTTTTAGTTTTGTCGATTTTTTCAATTGTTTCTTTTGTTTCAATTTCATTAATTTCAGCTCTGATTTTAATTATTTCTTGCCTTCTACTTCTTTTGCTGTTGTTTTGCTCTTCTTTTTCTAGGATTTTGAGATGAAGTATGAGATCATTTATTTGTTGGTTTTTTCTTTTTTTGAGGAATGAACTCCAAGCAATGAATTTTCCTCTTAGAACTGCTTTCAATGTGTCCCATAGATTCCGATATGTTGTGTCTGTGTTTTCATTTAACTCTAGGAAGTTTTTAATTTCCTCCTTGATGTCTTCTAAAACCCATTGATCAATTAGCAACTTATTGTTCATTCTCCAGGTGATGCTTGATTTTTCCTTCCTTCTTTTATCATTGATTTTCAGTTTCATTCCATTATGATCAGATAAGATGCATGGTATTATCTCTACCCCTTTGTATTGTCTAAGAGTTGCCCTGTGACATAATATATGGTCTATTTTTGAGAAGGTTCCATGTGCTGCTGAGAAAAAAGTGTAACTACTTGATGTTGGGTGGTATAGTCTATATATGTCAATTAAGTCTAGGTTATTAATTGTGTTATTGAGTTCTATAGTTTCCTTATTTAACTTTTGTTTGGAAGATCTGTCCAGTGGTGAGAGAGGTGTATGGAAGTCTCCCATGATTATTGTATGGTGGTCTATTAGACTCTTGAACTTGAGAAGAGTTTGCTTGATGAACATAGCAGCACCGTTGTTTGGGGCATATATATTTATGATTGTTATGTCTTGTTGGTGTATGGTTCCCTTGAGCAGTATGAAGTGTCCTTCTTTATCCCTTTTGATTAACTTTGGCTTGAAATCTATTTTATTAGATATGAGTATGGACACTCCTGCTTGTTTCCGCAGTCCATATGAGTGGTATGATTTTTCCCAACCTTTCACCTTCAGTCTATGAATATCTTTTCCTATCAGATGCGTCTCCTGTAGGCAGCATATTGTTGGGTCTTGTTTTGTGATCCATTCTACTAGCCTGTGTCTCTTAATTGGTGAGTTTAAGCCATTAACATTTAGGGTTATTATTGAGATATGGTTTGTTCTTCTATCCATATTTGTTTATTGATGTTACTAAACCTGATTTGTTATCCTCTTTGACTACTTTCCCCCCTTTACTGTCCTACCTCCCATTGTTGGTTTTCAATGTTATTTTCCATTTCCTCTTCCTGTAATGTTTTGCCAAGGATTTTTTGAAGAGATGGTTTTCTAGCTGCGAATTCTTTTAACTTTTGTTTATCGTGGAAGGTTTTAATTTCATCTTCTATCCTGAAGCTTAATTTCGCCGGATACACGATTCTTGGTTGGAACCCATTTTCTTTCAGTGTTTGAAATATGTTATTCCAGGATCTTCTAGCTTTCAGAGTCTGTGTTGAGAGATCAGCTGTTATCCTGATTGGTTTACCCCTAAATGTAATCTGCTTTCTTTCTCTTGCAGCTTTTAAAATTCTCTCCTTATTCTGTATGTTGGACATCTTCATTATAATGTGTCTAGGTGTGGATCTCTTATGATTTTGCACATTCGGCATCCTATAGGCTTCTAGGATTTGGGATTCTGTCTCATTCTTCAAGTCTGGGAAGTTTTCTCGTATTATTTCACTGAATAGACTATTTATTTCTTTGGTATGGAGCTCTGTGCCTTCCTGTATCCCAATGACTCTTAAATTTGGTCTTTTAATATTGTCCCATAATTCTTGGATGTTCTGCTCATGGTTTCTTAGCAGACTTGCTGAGCTGTCTATGTTCTTTTCCAGTTGAAATACTTTGTCTTCATTGTCTGATGTTCTCTCTTCTAAGTGATCTACTCTGCTGGTAGTATTCTCAATTGAGTTTTTAAGTTGGTTTATTGTTAACTGCATTTCTAGGATTTCTATTTGTTTATTTTTTATTACCTCTATCTCCCTGTGAAATTGATCTTTTACTTCCTGGATTTGTTTGTCAATGTGATCTTTCATTGTCTGATTTTGCTGTCTCATGTCTTCCTTGAGACTCCAGATCATCTGAAGCATATATATCCTGAACTCTTTATCTGACATTCCATCTGTTGCAGCTATTACCTCTTCTAAAGTTGAGTTGACCTGCACTGCTTGTGATCCTTTCTTTCCTTGTCTTTTCATACTGCTCGCGTTTCTTTCTGCTTGGTGCAACTGTTGTGTTTTTGAAATTTACCCCCTATTTATTTATATTGCTCTTGTATAGTTGGGAAGTCTCCCTTGCAGGGCGGGTAGTGGTTGTGCTCCTCCTCTAATTAGGGTGGTCTGTCTACCACGCTGATCGGTCGCAGGTCTGCCCCCCCTGCGGGCACGGATGGCGGCTCTGCTCTGCCCCCACTCCAATTGTGGTAACGTAACTACCACGCCCTGGGGTCGTTGGTCCTGATCTGGATGTGGGTGGCGGCTCTGCTGGGTCCCCACTCCAATTGGTGTGACGTGTCTACCACGCTGTCAGGCCTCTAGGCCAGTGGGTCGCAGTTCTGCACAGCCCCCACTCCCAATGGGGGTACCTGACTACCTCTCCAACGGGTCGCTGGGCCCCCTCCGGACCCGGGCGGCAACCCTGCTCCGCCCCCACTCCAACTGCCTCGGTGTTACGTGTCCACCACGCTGGCAAGCTACCTGGTCTGTTTTGCCAGTGGGCCGCAGGTCTGCCTGCCCTGCTTGCTCAGATGGCAGCTCTGCACAGCCCCTACTCCAAATGAGGTTACTTGGCTACCGCGCCGCGGGGTCGCTGGTCCTATTCTAGGCGTGGGCGGCTACTCTCTTCAGTACCAGCTGCATTTGGGGTGTCATGATACCACGCCGGCGGGTCACTTGGCCTGCTCTGGGCGCAGGTGGAAGCTCCACTCTGCCCCCAGAGCACCCAGCAGGACCCTGACTGAGAAGCAGTCACCGCTGGTTCCCTAGCCTTGGGCCAAAGCAGCTTAGGTAGCCAGAACCCCGCCTCTCCGATCCCGATACACTCTCCGCTGGGAGCTGGCTCCAGCGAGCGACCCCCACGGGTTCCCCAGCCCCACGTCAAAACTGTTCCGAGAGTCAGAACCCAGTCGCCCCAAGCTCACTGCACGCTCCACTTGGAGCTGGCCTCCACCGGCAGTCTCCGCAGTTTCCTCAGACCTGGGCCAGGTTAGCCCCGGGAACCAGAATCCAGCTGCTCAGTGCCCGGCACACGCCTTGCCAGGCAGGAGCCTCTAGGAGTATTCTCTACAAGATCCCCAGTCCCGAGCCTGAGCAAGAAATCTGTCTGCTAGATGCAGGCAAATACCAGCCTGAAATCACCTGTTCCGTAGCTGAATGAGCTGAGATCAGTAGAACATGGGGATGATTACATCATCTCTCCAAAATGGAGGCTGCTGTCCTCCTCTGTGGTCCGACCGGTGTCTGGAACCAAACTGGACCGCTTCTCTCCTCTGTCTCAAAGCTGGAACTCAGCACTAAGCGCTGCCAATGTCCTAGCGCCAAACCACTAGAGGCAGTTCACAGACTCAGGCCTGCGGGGCCCAGTCCGGCCGCCTCCGTGGCCGGCGGGATTGTGTCCCTGATCCGCGTTGCTCCTAACCGGCTGGGGTGAGGTGGGGTGGGGGGGGTGGTGGGAGTGTGGATCGTAGTGCTGAACCGCCAGAGGCAGTTCACAGACTCAGGCCTGCGGGACCCAGTCCGGCCGGCCGCCTCCGTGGCCGGCGGGATTGTGTCCCTGATCCGAGTTGCTCCTAACCGGCTGGGGTGGGGTGGGGTGGGGTGGGGTGGTGGGAGTGTGGATCGTAGCGCTGAACCGCCAGAGGCAGTTCACAGACTCAGGCCTGTGGGGTCCAGTCCGGCCACCGCCACGGCCGGCAGGATTGTGTCCCTGATCTGCGTTGCTCCAAACCGGCTGGGGTGGGGTGGGGTGGTGGGAGTGTTGTTCCTAGCGCCAAGCCGCTAGAGTCAGTTCACAGACTCAGGCCTGAGGGGCCCAGTACGTTTATATGTTCGCTGCAGTTCAGCGGCGGCCCGCAGGATTGTGTCCCTGACCCGCATTGCTAAGATTCACTCGCCTGGGACAAACTGACCCCTCACACAGACTTACTAGTTATCGGCAGGTCTCCTTTTAGTGGAATATTGTTAGAAGTTCCTCAGCAGGTCCCATGCAAGTGTATTTATGTGTCTCTCTGATTCCGTTACTGCGGAGGTATAGAAAATGCTGCCTGATCGCCGGCCGCCATGTTGGATTCCTCATGTATTTGTTGATTGCCTGTATATTCTCTTCTGAGAAGTGTCTGTTCAGGTCCTTGGCCCATTTATTGACTGGGTTATTTGGGCTTTTTTGGTGCTTAGCTTTTTGAGTTCTTTATATACCCTAGAGATTAGTGCTCTGTCTGATGTGTGAGGGGTAAATGATTCTCACTTATCTGGTAATTACTTTTGACTGTGAATTGCTAAATTTTCCTTAAAACTTTAACTCTGAATACTCTTTAATTTTGGAATGAAAGTGCAAAGATCTACATTCACTTCTGCCAGGCACTTGAAAGCAATGTCACCATGGAGCAACTTTAAACTAAACTTTCAGTTGAATTTTTTTTTTTGTCTATCCAACAAGAATGCATTTGAGCTGCAAACACATGTGACAAACTTATTATGAATCCTCAAAAGAATTTTTTCTCCCAGTTCACTCAGCAATGATAAGTAATTTTCTTTATGGTATTTGCAAGAAGGAATAGAGAAGATTTTAGATGGTTTTATCTGTAGGACATCCTAATAATGGGGCTTTAAAAGGGATATAAATACTAACATATTGGTTTGGCCCTGGGCTTAACCCTCTGAACTCCATATCCTGAAACGTATGCTTTCCACTTCAATATATACTCCTACAATAAAAACTACATTCAATTCCTGTTATGGTCTAGATGTGAGGTGTCATCCAAAAGCTCAGTGTGAGATAACACAAGGAGGCTCAGAGGTGAAATAATTGGATTATGAGAGCTTTAACTCAATCAGTGAATTAATTCCCTGATGGGGATTAACTGAGTGGTAACTGAAGGCAGGTAGGATATAGTTGGCAGAGGTAGGAATTGGGGGCATGCCTTTGGGGTACATATTTTATATCTGATGAGTGGACTCTCTCTCTGCTTCCTGATCATCATGTGAGCTGTTCCCCTCTTCCACACTCTTTCGCCATGATGTTTTGCCTCACCATGTGCCCTGAGGAATGGAGCTGGCTGTCTATGGACTGCGACCTCTGAAACTATGAACTCCCAAATAAACTTTTCCTCCAATAAAATTGTTTTTGTCAGGTCTTTAATCACAGCAGTATAAAAGCTGACTAAAACAGTCCCTCACCAAACCTATCTGAGTTTCTGCTTTCCTTTAGGTTTTCTTATTTCACTCATCTGTTTTGTAGTCAGATGTATTGAGATACAAATTACATACAATAAAATTCACTCTCTTTCATATGCAGTTTCTTATGAGCTTCCACAAACTAGTCACATTAACTATTACCACAACCAACGTATAGAAGAGTTCTACGTTCACTTAGTTTTTGGCCTGATTGTACTATTCTGTCAGGTCCTCTGTGCTTTTAAAAAGAAGTTTTAAAAAAACTTAAATGTCTATTCAACATCTTTAGGTGTGACAATTAATCAACATACACAGTTTCCCATATGATCAGGAACTAATTATTACACCCTGACATTATACATATTCATTTTTGTCTTTTACTATATTGTTCATTTTCTTCCCTAGTAGAAGGCAAACTCATGGGAGAAGGGATTTAATTTTGTTCAGTGCTGTATCCTTGGCACCTAAACCAATTACTACAAAAGGTAAATGTTCAACAGATATTTGTAGTTGAATGAATAGTGACACATGCTCTGAAGAAATTAAAGTAGGATAAAGGGATAAAAAGTACCAACAAAGCTAATAAATAATTTTAACATACTTACCATACTTGATTGGGGTTGTAATACCAGTCTTGCTTGTTTCTTTCTTTGTTTTCGGTAGTAATTTTCAAATGTTTCTTCATCACCCTAAATAATAAAGTCAGTAGAATAAGAAAAATTCAAGCTTGCATGCATGCACATACACATACATTTACTGCTAAGAGTAATTAACCCACTAAGAGTCATTTTAAACTTTCTAACTGGAAAATAAATGCTGAATGGATTTCATACTGAATGTCAAGAAAGGGTTTTTGTCATTTTAGTTCAAAGACAGCAACTTTATTTGGTACCTTAAATATCACGACGAATAAAGTGCAAACATTTGACACTTTCCCAACTTATCACTTAAGCTTTATATATTTTTGAATGCCAAGACAATCTGGAAGTTAATAAGAGAAACTAGAGATTAGCTGTCAAGCTGGTTGTGTTGGGTGACATTTGAATCCCAGAGGATCACAAATTCAAGGCCAGCCTGAGCAACTTAGTGAGCTCCTGTCTCAAAATAAAATCTAAAAAGACTGGAGATGTAACTTAGTTGTAGAGAATTTGCCTAGCATGTTCAAGGGCAAGAATGGAATTCCCTAATGCAACCAGAAAAAAAAAAAAGAAGAAGGAAGGAAGAAAGTAAAGAGATATTAACCATCAAGCCTAAACTTCTGAATATGTTATATAAGGTCCTACATGATCTGGTTTCTTCCTCAATCTCCTGTCTCATCTCTTGCCACACCTTAACTCTTAGAATATCTAATACAAAACTTCTTTTCACTGCCAGGCTTTTGTGCTGGCTATTTCTGAAATATACTTGAAATATACTATACAAGTTTTACACATCTTTTCAGGATTTGCCATTAATGATACTTCATTTAGAAAGCTTTCCTTAATTTCCACAGGCTTGTTATTTTCTGTTATACCACAACAATCTGTACTTCCCTATCACAGCATTTATACTGTGCTATAATTCCCCAATTATTAGTCTATCTCAGTGCTACCCAATGAAACTTTCTATGATGGTAGAAGTATTCTATGTTTGTACTATCTACTATGGTAGCCACTAGTGACATGTGGCAACAGAGTATTTGAAGCAGCTAATAGGACTGACACACTTCAATTTTGCTTCATTTTAACTAATTTCAACTTAAATGGCTACATTTAACTAGTGGCTACCACAGTGAACAACAGAAATCTAACTTTTCCTTTTTTTTGGGGGGGGTACTAGGGATTGAATCCAGGGGCACTTAACCACTGAGCCACATCCCCAAACCTTTTATTATATTTTATTTAGACAGGGTCTTGCTGAGTTGCTTAGGGCCTCCTAAGTTGCTAAGTCTGGCTTTGAACGTGGGATTCTTCTGTCTCAGCTTCCCAAGCCTCTGGGATTATAGGATGCGCAACCACACCCAGCTAACTTTTCCATTCTTAGTCTGTTAACAAATTGTCCATATTCATCTAGATCACCAGTATAAGCTCATCATTTAGAAGAATGCTTGGCATGTAGAAGGCACTCAAAAATATTTGTTGAATGAATAATTAAACAAATAAATGAATGACTATATATCCATCTTCTCTATCTTCTTCTCTGTTTCAAAGAAGAATTCATTCAGAGCCAGAAGAAAATGTTGGGACCATATTCCCCTACTCGTTTAAGGCTTCAGAAACCAGAAGACAAAAATAATAGGAAAAAAAACATCAAAACACAATTTTCACTGGAAAAAAATTCTGATTTTATTTTCTTTACATTTAAGTAGCTATGAAAAAACACAAGTTCTAAAAATCCTTCTAAAGCAACTTCATAATGCAGAAATTTTTTTACATAAGTATCCCCTAAAGAAGTTCTTCCCTTTTTTTACTCAAATAATTAAAAGAATTTCAAAATAGTTATGGTCCTCCTCATACAATTTTTAATTTTTTTTAGTTGTAGTTGGACGCAAAACCTTAATTTTATTTATTTGTATTTATGTGGTATTGAGGATCAAACCCATGTGCTAGGCAAGCACTCTACCATTGAGCCACAACTCCAGTCCCCTCATATAATTTTTATAGAGTAAATTTTTCACCATCAATGTAATTAAATGCAAATGATATGCTATCCAGCATATTATGAACACTAAAATTTTTTTAAAAACTGTTAAAACCTTATTTAAATATATCCAAGCCATTATTCACTTAAAAAACATACGAACATAATCTCCCTTATCATTTTGAAAGGTTACATTATGCTTTTCCTTTTTGAATTAATATTTCCTTTTTTTTTCCTTTTTGGTACCAAACTACCCTTACAGAATGTTTTCAAATTTAATGTGCTTTTTTCAAATGTTGTATTTTTAACTTATATTTTATATATATTTTATTTCTGAGATAATAAGACTTTAAGACTTTCGGTGTTAAAGAGTTTTCTTCCTTCTGGATTAAATTATTATAATTAGTAATTAACGGGTCTCAACAGCATAAATATATAATACTTTTTTGTGGAGGGAGGTACCAGGGATTGAACTCAGGGACACTCAACAACTGAGCCACATTCCCAGCCCTATTTTGTATTTTTGTTTTAGAGACAGGGTCCCACTGAGTTGCTTAGTGTTTCACTTTCGCTGAAGCTGGCTTTGAACTCTCAATCCTCCTGCCTCAGCCTCCTGAGCTGCTGGGATTACATACATTTTGATAATGAGTAAACTAAAAAGTAAATTTGTACAATATTAAGGGTATTTAGCATATTTTTTAAAAAGTCCACCCTGAAACCTTATTAGTAAAGCCTATCAGTCCTCACAGTAAAACCAATAAGTCAAATTATATTTACTATCTTTCAGGAAAAATGTGACTTTGTGTTGCAAATCAAATAAATATACCAACATATGTTTTGAATACCATTATGAAAACTATAAGAAATAAAAAGTGATCGAGATTATGGTTATTAATCCCAATGTGATTATTTTATTCATTTATGTTCCTTAAAAACAAGTCAATAAATAGGTTTCTCATTATTCTGTCTCTCATTACTTAATAATAATGCAATGTAATTTGTAAACTATGATTCTAAGTTATTTATGCAGTAAGGTGTATGATAAACAATATTACAAGCCCTCAGTAAATATGTAGACATAAACAAAATAACAAAATTTAACTTTTGGAAATAATTAAATGTAACTAAGTACAAAAATAAGGCATATACTATTAATATTGTTAGTTATGATGATGATACTTTTTCTGGATATTTAATGAAATAGAATGATATATATTGCTAAAAACTAATTGCCAGGTTTTACTCTTTAAAAATCTAAGATAGAAAATAGTAAACATGCAATTGAACTTATGATATAATTTGGTAAAGCATTTTTTTTCCTTCTCTTAAATTTTTCATTCTAATTTGTTATATATGACAGTAGAATACATTACAATTCATATTACACATATAGAGCACAATTTTTCATATCTCTGCTTGTATACAAAGTATATCCACACTATTCGTGTCTTCATACATGTACTTAGGGTAATGATGTCCATCTCCTTCCACCATCTTTTTTATACCCCTATACCTATTCTTTTCCCTTCCCACCCCTTTGCCATATCTAGAGTTTGTCTAATCCTCCCGTGCTCCCCCTCCCATCCCCACTATGAATCAGCCTCCTTATATCAGAGAAGACATTCGGCATTTGGTTTTGGGGGGATTAGCTAACTTCATTTAGCATTATCTTCTCCAACTCCGTCAATTTATTTACCTGCAAATGCCATGATTTTATTCTTTTATTGCTGAGTAATATTTCATTGTGTGTATATACTACAGGTTCTTTATCCATTCATCTAATGAAGGGCATCTAGGTTGGTTCGATAGTTTAGCTATTGTGAATTGTGCTGCTATAATCATTGATGTGGCTGTGTCCCTTTAATATGCTGTTTCTAAGTCCTTTGAGGAGTGGGATAGCTGAGTCAAATAGTAGTTCCATTCCCAGCTTTCCAAGGAATCTCCGTACTGCTTTCCATATTGGCTGAACCAATTTGCAGTCCCACCACCAACATATGAGTGTGCCTTTTTCCTCACATCCTTGCCAACACTTGTTGTTGTTGTTTGTGTTCTTAATAGCTGCCATTCTGACTGGACTGAAATGAAATCTTAGAGTAGTTTTGATTTGCACTTCTCTAATTGCTACAGATGTTGAATATTTTTCCTCATAGAAACAGAAAAAAGCAGTCATGAAATTCATCTGGAAAAATAAGAGACCCAGAATAGCTAACATAATCCTTAGCAAGAAGAGTGAAGCAGGTGGCATCACTATACCAGAACTTAAACTATACTACAGAGCAACAATAACAAAAACAGCATGGTTTTGGCACTAAATTAGACTGGTAGACCAATGGTACAGAATAGAGGTCACAGAGACTAATTCACATAATTGCAGTTATCTTACATTAGACAAAGGAGCCAAAAACATGCATTGGAGAAAAGATAGCCTCCTCAACAAATGATTATGGGAAAACTGGAAATCCATATGTAACAAAATGAAATTAAACCCCTATCTCTCACCATGCACAAAACTCAACTCAAAGTGGATCAAGGACCTAGGAATTAAATCAAAGATACTGCACCTATTAGAAGAAAAAGTAGGCCCAAATCTGCATCATGTCGGATTAGGACCCAACTGCCTAAATAGGACTCCTATAGCACAAGAATTAAAACCAAGAATCAATAAATGGGATGGATTCAAACTAAAAAGTTTCTTCTCAACAAAAGAAACAATCAGTGAGGTGAATAGAGAGCCTACATCTTGGGAGCAAATTTTTACCACTTGCACATCAGATAGAGCACTAATTTCTAGGGTATATAAAGAACTCAAAAAGCTAAACACCAAAAAAACCAAATAGCCCAATCAATAAATGGGCCAAGGAACTAAAAAGACACTTCTCAGAGATGGTAAAACATTTTTAACCATTTCACTGAATCGTAATGTACATGAATTTAAGAATGGGATTGGTCGATGTCACTTAAAACTTTCAACAACCCCAGAAAACATGCCAGTTCTGTTCTAAAAACTCAACTTCACTAATCCATATCATTTTGGCTACTGAAAGTTATTTTTCTTTACAGCAAACAACACATCCTAAAGAAGGGTATTAACATCTGCCAAAATAATTTAATGCACAAGACATAGTTTAAGCATTCAAACTTTTCTATGTTTTTCATGCTATACTCTCAGATGACTCTCTCTTAAATGTAACATAGTAAGGAATAACTATATTGTCAATAGTTAGAAATAAAAGAAATCAGGTCATTAAGAGTAAATTGGTACTGGGCACAGTGGCACAAGACTATAAATCCAACGACTCAGGAGGCTGAGATAAGAGGATCTCAAGTTCGAGATAAGCCTTGGCAACTTAGTAAGACTCTAAACAATTCAACAAAACCCTGTCTCACAATAAAAAAGAGTTGGGGATGGGCTCAGTGGTTAAATGCCCCTGGGTTCAATCCCCAATACCCCCCCAAAAAAGAGAGTAAATTAATGTTACTGGAAAGTATGTCATTATTCCCTACTATGTATGTGAACTAAGAACACCCCACCATAGGACAAAATATATTGTTTCTAATATAATTTACCCTTAACAGGAAACTGTGTAAGACAGGAAAGAAAGGCACCCTTATGTGTATATAGTTTCTTCTTTTTTCTGTGACATTCTGGAAGCTTTTTACAGATCAAGACAATGCATCGTGGTAGTCTTGAATATTAGTGAAGGACACAACTTTGACAAACAATGGAGTTGTCTATAAGATAGCCTCCAAAGAATATCTCATGGTATTCAAATTCTGTGTAGTTCCCCTCTACCATATATCACAGTTGGTCTATGTGACCAATAGGATAAAGCAAACATAATAGCATGCCACTTTGGATACTAAGTTATAAAAAATCTTATGGCTTCCATCTATCTTGATTTCTCTCTTGTATCACTCCAGCAGAAGTCAGCTGCCATGTCATGAGGACTGTAAAGGCAGCCTTGTAAAGAGCCTTCTGCCATCAATCCATTGAAGAAAAAAATCCTCCAGCCCCTTTCAAGCCTTTGGATGACTGTAGCCCTCACTGACTTCTTAACTAGAACTCATGAGAGACTTTAGGCAGAACCAGCAGGTAAGCTACACCCAGACAGTTGACCCTGTGAAGCAGTAAATAGTTATTATGTTAAACAAGTATTTTATGCAGCAAATAGATAATAAATACAACAGTATCTTAGGTAGCTTTCCTAGGAACAGAACTAAGATCGGCAATATACTAAAGAAATGCTCAAAAAGGAAACTGCTCAAAAAATGAAGAAAGCAAGAAAGAGAACAACAGGAAGCCAATCCAGGATCCCACCTTAGGTAAAGAATTGCCAAGAAATTTGGCTTCAGCTTGATTCCACAATATAAATTTAGAGTATAAGTTGTAACTCTAGAGTTGTCCTAATCGAAGCAAAGAATCTAGGTTTCTAAACTGCCATACCCTCATACAGTGACTGACTAATTTTAATCCTTGTCACATGGTATGAATCGTAGTGGTAATAGACTCCAAGGCACTTCTAGATCCTATGAAAGAGCTTCAAAGGGATTTAGGCAGAGCATCAACATTAAGAGAAGAACTATTATGCAAACAGGCTGTGTCCAAGAAAGGTCATTTTTACGAAAAAGATGAGAATTCAAACTTATTTTCGGTCACCAGACTGCGGCAGAGGAGATAACTTCATTGAAACCTGCAGCTACAGGTGTGTAATTCCCTAGCCTTTCCTCTCCACACATCGGGGAAACCTTAAGGGCCCCTCCCAGCTCTCCCATGAGCGCTATAGCCAGACCAAGGGAATCAGAAGTGGCGCGACCCGCGGCGCGGAACTCCTGGCTACCACTCCCACCAGTGCTGACAACTGAGGTCTCTTGCACCAGCTACCGGGGGCATGGCTACCGGAGGGCAAGTAAAATTCGCTGAGGATTCTCAGCCCCAAGCTCTACAAACTTAGGGTCTGAGGGATTGGCACACAGGGAGAGTGTGCCCAGTCGTTCATGAAAACAGGGCTCCCGGGAGTAGCAGACCTGGCTTGTAGCCAGTATTGTGGTGAGCGTCACCGGTGAGAGGGGCCTGGCTAGAGGAAAAGTGGGGAAGTGACTCGACACAGGAGGAGGCCCTAGGAACTCAGGATTGGAGACTCGCCCAGTCTGGGAGGAGGAACTGCTGCACAGTGATTGGTTCCAGCGTACTGACAGGAGAAGCTTGGCCTGGTGGGCACAGCTCCACCTACTGGAAGAGAAGTTAATCAAACTCTAAGACTGCACTTATTAGTTTTTTTTTCTTTTTTTTTTTGATTTGGGTTTTTTTTTTCATTTTCATTTTTCTTTCTTGTTTTTTAAATTTTTTTAAAATTTTTTAATTTTTTTCTTCTAATTTTAATTTTAATTTTTTTAATTTTTATTATTTTTAAAATTTTTTTTCTTTTTTTATTTCCTATTTTTTCTTCTTTTGTCTTTTCATTTCTTTTCAATTTTCTTATTCCTCCTTCCTTGAATTCTACTTGCTTACTCTCATTCTCTTTAGTGACTTCTTCCCTTCCCTTCTAATACCTTTCCTCCCAAGCATCAAATAAATTTATAGGAGTAAACAGTAACTCAGCAGTCAAACAGAACAAGAAGTAACATGAGCAGCATGAAAAAGCAAGGAAGAAAAGGAGTACAAACAATGCAGGACAGCCTAAATATTCAGGAGGACCTAGAGTTATCAGAAAAATGGTCATATAATGAACTCAAGGAACACCTTAGACAGATGGAATGGAACCTTAAAGAGGATATGAGACAGCAAATTCAAACAGTGAAAGAACACATTGAAAACTAATTACATAAACAGATAAAGAAGAAGTTAAGCATCTTTATCAGGAGATAGAGGTTATTAAAAAAATCAAACAATAATTCTAGAAATGAAGGAAACGATAAACCAAATTAAAAACTCAAGTGAGAGTATCACTAACAGAGTGGAGCAAGTAGAAGCCAGAACGTCAGATAATGAAGACAAAATATATCATCTTGAAAAGAGTCTAGCCAACTCAGAAAGGCTGGTAAAAAAATCACGAGAAAAACATCCAAGAGTTATGGGATAACATAAAAAAAACAAACTTACGAGTCATCAGGATAGAAGAAGGTACAGAGATTCAAACCAAGGGAATGAGTAACCTGCTGAATGAAATAATTACAGAAAACTTTCCAGAAATAAAAAAGGAAACAGATATACAAATTGTAGATGCATACAGGACACTGAGCACACAAAATCACAGTAGACCAACGCCAAGACACATTGTTATGAAGATATCCAATATACAGAACAAAGAGAAAGTATTAAAAGCTACAAGGGAAAGGAGGCAGATTACATTCAGGGGTAAACCAATAAGGTTAACAATGGATTTTTCATCACAGATGCTGAAAGCAAGAAGGTCATGGAACAATGTATTTCAAACACTGAAAGCAATGGATGCCAACCAAAAATTCTGTATCCAGCAAAATTAGGCTTCAGGTATGACAACGAAATAAAAATCTTTCATGATAAACAAAAGTTAAAAGAATATGCAGCCAGAAAACCAGCATTGCAAAGCATCTTGAGCAAAACACAACATGAGGAAGAAATGAAAAACAATAACCAAAACCATCAGTGGGAAGTGCCTCGGTAAAGACAGAGGGCGGGGGGAAAAATAATCATGGAGAAACAAACTAAATTTAAAAAAAAAAGGATAAATAATCAAACATGGCTGGAAGTACAAACCATATATCAATAGTAACTCTAAATGTTAATGGCGTAAACTCTCCAATAAAGCGACATAGGCTGGTATCATGGATTAAAAAAACAAATCCAACAATATGCTGCCTCTAGGAGACACATCTGATTGGAAAAGACATACACAGGCTGAAGGTGAAAGGATGGGAAAAAATTACCATGCACATGGTCCACGTAAGCAAGCAGGGGTGTCCATCCTCATATTGAATAAAATCGACTTCAAGACTAAGTTAATCAAAAGGGATAAGGAAGGACATTATATACTGTTAAAAGGAACCATTCACTAACAAGACATAACAATTATCAATATTTATGCACCAAATAATGGTGCTGCGATATTCATAAAACAAATTCTCCTCAAGTTCAAGAATCAAATAGACCACAACACAATAATTATGGGTGATTTCAACACACCTCTCTCACCATTGGACAGATCCTCCAAACAAAAGTTGAATAAAGAAACTATAGAACTCAATACCACAATCAATAATCTAGACTTAACTGACATATATAGAATATATCAACCATCATCAAATGGATATACTTTTTTCTCAGCAGCACATGGATCCTTCTCAAAAATAGACCATATATTATGCCATAGGGCAACCCTCAGTAAATATAAAGGGGTGGAGATAATACCATGCATTTTATCTGATCATAATGGAATGAAACTGGAAATCAATGATAAAAGAAGGAAGGAAAAATCCTACATCACATGGAAAATGAACAATATGTTACTGAATGATCAATGGGTTACAGAAGACATAAAGGAGGAAATAAAAAAATTCTTAGAGATAAAGGAAAATACAGACACAACATATCGGAATCTATGGGACACAATGAAAGCAGTTTTAAGAGGGAAATTCATCGCCTGGAGGTCATTCCTCAAAAAAAGAAAAACCAACAAATAAATGAGCTCACACTTCATCTCAAAGCCCTAGAAAAGGAAGAGCAAAACAACAGCAAATGTAGCAGAAGGCAAGAAATAATTAAAATCAGAGAGAAAACAATGAAATTGAAACAAAAGAAACTATTGAAAAAATTAACAAAACTAAAAGTTGGTTCTTCGAAAAAATAAATAAGATCAACATACCTTTAGCCATGCTAACGAAGAGGAGAGAGAACTCAAATTACTAACATACAGGATGAAAAAGGCAATATCACAACAGATGCTACAGAAATACAGAAGACAATTAGAAATTATTTTGAAAACCTATATTCCAATAAAATAGAAGACAGTGAAGACATCAATAAATTTCTTAAGTCATATGATTTGCCCAGACTGAGTCAGGAGGATACACACAATTTGAACAGACCAATATCAATGGATGAAATTGAAGAAGCAATCAAAAGACTACTAGGCAAGAAAAGCCCAGGACCGGATGGGTATAAGCGGAGTTTTACAAAACCTTTAAAGAAGAATTAATACCAATACTTTTCAAGTTATTTCAGGAAATAGAAAAAGAGGGAGCTCTTCCAAATTCATTCTATGAGGCCAACATCACCCTGATTCCGAAACCAGACAAAGATACCTCAAAGAAAGACAACTACAGACCAATATCTCTAATGAACCTAGATGCAAAAATCCTCAATAAAATTCTGGCGAATCGGATACAAAAACACATCAAAAAAATTGTGCACCATGATCAAGTAGGATTCATCCCTGGGATGCAAGGATGGTTCAATATACGGAAATCAATAAATGTTATTCACCACATCAATAGACTTAAAGATAAGAACCATATGATCATCTCGATAGACGCAGAGAAAGCATTTGACAAAGTACAGCATCCCTTTATGTTCAAAACATTAGAAAAACTAGGGATAACAAGAACTTACCTTGACATTGTAAAAGCTATCTATGCTAAGCCTCAGGCTAGCATCATTCTGAATGGAGAAAAGTTGAAGGCATTCCCTCTAAAATCTGGAACAAGACAGGGATGCCCTCTCTCACCACTTCTATTTAATTTAGTCCTTGAAATACTAGCCAGAGCAATTAGACAGACAAAAGAAATTAAAGGCATAAAAATAGGAAAAGAAGAACTTAAATTATCACTATTTGCCGAAGACATGATTCTATACCTAGAAGACCCAAAAGGGTCTACAAAGAAACTACTAGAACTAATAAATGAATTCAGCAAAGTGGCAGGATATAAAATCAACACCCATAAATCAAAGGCATTTCTGTATATCAGCGACAAAACTTTTGAAACGGAAATGAGGAAAAACACTCCATTCACAATATCCTCAAAAAAAATAAAATACTTGGGAATCAACCTAACAAAAGAGGTGAAAGATTTATACAATGAAAACTACAGAAACCTAAAGAGAGAAGTAGAATAAGATCTTAGAAGATGGAAAAATATACCCTGTTCATGGATAGGCAGAACTAACATTATCAAAATGGCGATATTACCAAAAGTTCTCTATAGGTTTAATGCAATGCCAATCAAAATCCCAACGGCATTTCTTGTAGAAATAGATAAAGCAATCATGAAATTCATATGGAATAATAAAAGACCCAGAATAGCAAAAGCAATTCTAAGCAGGAAGTGTGAATCAGGCGGTATAGCGATACCAGATTTCAAACTATATTACAGAGCAATAGTAACAAAAACAGCATGGTACTGGTACCAAAACAGGTGGGTGGACCAATGGCATAGAATAGAGGACACAGAGACTAATCCACAAAGTTACAACTATCTTATGTTTGATAAAGGGGCTAAAAGCATGCAATGGAGGAAGGATAGCATCTTCAACAAATGGTGTTGGGAAAACTGGAAATCCATATGCAACAAAATGAAACTGAATCCCTTTCTCTTGCCATGCACAAAAGTTAACTCAAAATGGATCAAGGAGCTTGATATCAAATCAGAGACTCTGCGTCTGATAGAAGAAAAAGTTGGCTCCCATCTACATATTGTGGGGTCGGGCTCCAAATTCCTTAATAGGACACCCATAGCACAAGAGTTAATAACAAGAATCAACAAATGGGACTTACTTAAACTAAAAAGTTTTTTCTCAGCAAGAGAATCAATAAGAGAGGTAAATAGGGAGCCTACATCATGGGAACAAATTTTTACTCCTCACACTTCAGATAGAGCCCTAACATCCAGAGTATACAAAGAACTCAAAAAATTAAACAATAAGATAACAAATAAGCCAATCAACAAATGGGCCAAGGACCTGAACAGACACTTCTCAGAGGAGGATATACAATCAATCAACAAGTACATGAAAAAATGCTCACCACCTCTAGCAGTCAGAGAAATGCAAATCAAAACCACCCTAAGATACCATCTCACTCCAGTAAGATTGGCAGCCACTATGAAGTCAAACAACAACACGTGCTGGCGAGGATGTGGAGAAAAGGGTACACTTGTACATTGCTGGTGGGAATGCAATTGCTGCGGCCAATTTGGAAAGCAGTATGGAGATTCCTGGGAAAGCTGAGAATGGAACCACCATTTGACCCTGCTATTGCCCTTCTTGGACTATTCCCTGAAGACCTTAAAAGAGCATACTACAGGGATACTGCCACATCGATATTCATAGCAGCACAATTCACAATAGCTAGACTGTGGAACCAACCCAGATGCCCTTCAATAGATGAATGGATTAAAAAATGTGGCATCTATACACAGCAATAAAAATGACAAAATCATAGAATTTGCAGGGAAATGGATGGCTCTAGAGCAGATTATGCTTAGTGAAACTAGCCAATCCCTAAAAAACAAATACCAAATGTCTTCTTTGACATAATGAGAGCAACTATGAATAGAGCAGGAAGAAAAGATTAACATTAAACAGAGACATGAGATGGGAGGGAAAGGGAGAGAAAAGGGAAATTGCATGGAAATGAAGGGAGACCCTCATTGCTATACAAAATTACATATAAGAGGTTGTGAGGGGAATGGGAAAATAAACAAGGAGAGAAATGAATTACAGTAGATGGGGTAGAGAGAGAAGATGTGAGGGAAGGGGAGGGGGGATAGTAGGGTATAGGAAAGGTAGCAGAATACAACAGTTACTAATAGGGCATTATGTAAAATTGTGGATGTGTAACCGACGTGATTCTGCAATCTGCATTTGGGGTAAAAATTGGGAGTTCATAACCCACTTCAATCTAATGTATGAAATATGATATGTCAAGAGCTTTGTAATATTGTGAACAATCAATAAAAAAAACCACAAAAAAAACAAGAAAACAAACAAACTTATTTTCTTAAAATTTCTAGCCCAGGACTCCTTGAAAAGCATTCATATACTTTTAAAATGCCTAAGACAGCAATTCTCACACATGATTTTGAATTTGTCTAATACATTCCAAAAATTAATTCATTCAGATTTCTAACAAAATAGTCCCTTAACTCACCAAAAGTTTAGAACATGGTCACCTAAGAAAATTCACCATGAACGCTCTTAGGATGAGTGTGATAAGCTATAATGTAGATGTTGTTTGCACCATTTTCCAAAGAGAGCCCTGCTTTTTCATAGTATACCTATTTGCTTTCATGAAACACTTATAGTTGATTAAACAAAGAAGGAAATGCTCTCTTAAAATTTTTGAACATCGGGCTAAAAAAATGGACCTACAGTAAACAGATCTAGTTCATACATTTTAATGTAACCCTTTTATAACATTTTTTAAACGCTTTTAACATAGAGGACAAAAAGACATATGGCATGTTTAAACAAATGGCAATAAGCAGACTCAAGTCCTACCATATCAGTAATTACATTAAATGTACATGAACTAAACAGGCCAGTGAAAGACAGAGATTAGCAGATTAGATTTTAAAAAATTAAACCATATATTATCTGTATAAGATACAATTTATATTCAAAGACCCAAAGATCTTAAAAGTAGAAGGATGGAAAAACTGTACTATGTTAACAGCATCCAAAAGATAGACTTTTATCAGCTAAAATAGATTTCAAACCAAAAAATATTACCAAAAAAAGGGACATTTAAGATGAAAAGTGGATCAGAATCAGGAGTATGCAATCCCAACAACTCAGAAGCTAATGAGAATTTTATTTTCAACTCACTGTATTCCAAAAAGAATTGGGTGGATTTAAATGGAGACTTGAAGAACATATAAATTACTATTAGCTATTCTAACCAAATAAAAACAGGGAAAAGAAGTATGAAGGAAGATGAACAGATTTAACCTTCTAAAAATTTATAGATCTACAAACAAAATTAAAAAGCAATGATGATAAACTGGGGAAACTGTTGTAAACAACAAATGTTTGACTTTTTTCCAAACATTTGATTTTTAAGATATAAATTAACTAGCAGTAATATAGTTTCCCCTGTGAATTACCACAGTTCTATTTTTGTTTTACTTGAAGTAAAATACCAATTTTGTGTGGAGTTACTCTTTTGTATTGGTGGTGGTGATGATATGATCTGCTCTAGTCTTTCAGGAGGGGCCTTTAAAAACACATGTAAATCAACTACAATGGCACAGACCTGTATTCCCAGATACAAGTTCAAGGCCAACTCTGACAACTTAGCAAGACCCTGTGTCAAAATAAAAAATAAAAAGGGCTAAAGATGTAGCTTAGTGGTAGGGCACCCTAGGTTCAATTTCCACTACAGGAAGGAAGGAGAAAATAAAAGAAAGGAAAGGAAGGGAAAGAAAAGGTCAATCTATAAGGAAGACACAACAATTATAAACATATATTCACGTACCAAAAAAATCTCAAAAACATATAAAGCAAAAATTGGCAGAACTGAAAATAGAAATAGACAATTCAAAGGTCATAGAGGGAGACTTCAATACTCTCACTTTCAATAATAGAATAGGAAGATAACCAATGGGGATATATTAGATATTAAATATAAATGACTCTAAAAATCACTATATCAAAACAGATATCTATAGAATATATCAACCAGCTACAGTCAGAGATACACTCTTCTTAAGACAGAAACTTGTTAGGCCATAAAGCAAGACTCAAAATATTTGAAAGGGCTGAAAACATATAAAATATAATTATAATCTTTGACCACAAATTAGGTTAAATTTGAAAACACTAACTGAAAAACATCTGGAAACTCAAAAACATATAGAAACTAAACAAATACTCCCCACCCCCACCCCAAATAATCAGTGGGTTAAAGAAAACAATTACAAAGTGTAACTAGAAAATACTTCTAAGATAACTGGAAACAAAAACACAACATATCAAAACTTATGAGATAAAGGTAAACCAGCACTTACAGAGAAATCATAGCTGTAAACATAAATATTTTTAAAAATCTCATAAACCTTTCACCTACATAAAAGAAGCCAGAAGCTAAAAGCCACATATAATATGATTCTACTTAAATAAAATAACTAGAACAAGCAAATAGAAACAGAGTAAATTTGTGGTTGCCATGGACTGGGGGAAGAAGGCAGAGAATGAGGAGTGACTGCTAATGCAAGGGGTTTCTTTTTTAGGTAATAAAATGTTTTTTTGGAATTAGTACAAACAGTTGCATGTACTTGTGAATATGCTAAAATCACTGAACTACATACTTTAAAAGGATGAATTTTTGGTATATGAATTATATTTTAATAAAGCAGTTTTTTTAAAAGGATAAGGGATTGGTTAACCAAAAATAAGAATAACATACTTTATAATAAAACATATGTAGAAATAACATAATTATAATTAAATGTGATGCAACATTACCACAAAAACAAGGGGAAAAATGGAAGTACAGTCATGTGTCACTTAATGACAGAGATCTGTTCTGAGAACTGCATTGTGTTCGTTGTGTAAACATCATAAAATGTTCTTACAAACTAGATGATACAGCATACAATACACCAAGGATATATGGGATAGCCTATTCAATTGTTTTTTAATTTAAAAAAATTTAGTTGTAGATGGACACAATATCTTTATTTTTTTAATTGAAATTTTAAAAAAACTTAGCTATAGATGGACACAATATCTTTATTTTTTTTTAATTTATTGCTGAGGATGAAACCCAGTGCTTCACACATTCAAGGTAAGCACTCTACCACCAAGCCACAACACCAGCCCTGTTTTTTAATTTTTAATTTTACTTTTAAAACTTTTTTGTTAAAGACCAAGACCAAAACATAAACACTACACATTAGCCTAGGCCTACACAAGGTCAGAATCATCAATATCACTATCTTCCTTAGCTACATCTTATTTTACTGGAAAGCAGCAACAAAAGGTACTGTCATTTCCTTTGATAACAACGCCTTCTTCTGAAATACCTGCTAAAGGATGAGGCTGTTTTATAGTTAACCTTCTTTTGTGTTTTTTTAAGTAAGACTACACTCTAAAATAACAATAAATGCTAAGTAAATACATAAATCAGTAATATAGTTTTTACTATTATTATAAAGTATTAAATACTATAAAGAAATTTGTGTGCTCTACTTTTAAATGACTGGCAGCACAGTAGGTTTGTTTACATTAGCATGACCACAAACACATGAGTAATGACAATGCTAAGATATTACAATGACTACAGCTATCAATAGCAAAGGGGAATTTCTCAGCTCCCTATAATCTTACAGGACCATTGTCATACTTGAAGTCCATCACAATTCAAAACATTGTTATAGGTACATGACTATACACAACTGTAAGGTTCCTATGATACACATAAATATGTTACTTGAAATTTGATCATTGTAAGTTAAAAAAAGAAGTGCATATACACTGGATATTTCACAAATTTTTACTGTATCAAGATTTATAGTATCTAAGATTATGATCATTCTTTAAGGCTTAAACTACATACATGCCTTTTAAATAATATAAATATGTATACATACATAAATATGAAATATTCTTACCAAAACAGAATAAATGTGTAAACATCGGTAAACAGGGGAAAAATCAACAAGGTCCTGAACAGTTAAGACCTGAAAAATAAAATCAGTTTTTAAAAAATCATAGTTTAAAATATTAATCTGCTATTGGATAACACAGTCAAGAAAACTCATGGATTTTGTTTTATAATATTCAATTAATCCTCCCATAGAAAGCATACAATATAAACAAATACCTGCTTTATTTTACTATAGCATTTTTTCAGTAGTTTACTCTTCATCTATTTATTACCATTGTTGACTAGTTTAGATTATAAAGTTTATTTTTATTGTACTTGATAGACAACCAGAAAACTGCTACAAATACCTACATGCTTCATTATTGTTTTTGTAAAATGATGCATGAAACTTATGGTTTACCTATAAAACAAAAGTTCCTTCTGCTAAGCATCGAAATCATATGGTTTGCCATTATACCTACAAATTAAAGACACCATCGCTATTATTTTATGGGACACTAAAGAAAAAATAATACAGTAATTTGAAACAATGACACCAGCAATTTTGAGATGTATACCAACTTCTGGAATGTTATAATATGAAAAACTGCAGCTTGGAATTAATAAAATATAGTAGAATAAAACCCTTTTTTAAAGAACACATTTCCTAAATTATTTTTATTATAATGTTACTTATTAGGGAAAAATGATAGAAACAAATTTTACTAACAGTAGAAGAGACCCAAGAGAACAGGCAAACCACCACGGTAACTCTAAGAGTGTAGACCTGGGGTTAAGGCATGACTGTAACACTCTAAGTAGCTAAGATACACAAAACAGACCAGGGAAAGCAGAGGTAAGAAAACTAGATGGTCTGTTTTTACTATTTTGAACTCCTAGAGAGAATAGAAAATAGAGATCCTCTGAATATTACAAAAGAACAAAAGTGTATATTTTAAAATCACTTATGTAATTTCAAGGGATGAAGCAAGACACACTAATTCTACATCAAGAAAATGTTTAGCTGCCTATATTCAGAATGATAACAGACATTCACTGCATATATATGTGCACCAATATATGTTATATATACACAGATACATACACACAGAGAAGAGTGTTTTGTCTCATCCTCAGACATACAGCACAAATGTATGTAATGAACACTCAGTTATTTCCCCATCTACAGAGGAAGCTTCGAGTACACATTCACACAATTCAATTAAGAGTTCTTATGGTATCTCAATTAGATTCTTAGAAGAATTTAAGATTTCATTGATAAACTTATAAATAACCAAGAGTAACTAGATTCCCTATGATATAAATGAAATTCAACTAAATTCAGAAGAATTCAAAGAAGATAAAAGACACAATAGAAAACTTTGTGGAGGAAATCAAAAACGCAATAAGATAAAAGAATAAATTTGGATAGCAATGGTGACAGAAAATAAACACTTAAAGATAATTTCAAGGTTTTTAGACTTTTTAAGACTTCAAAAAAATTTTTAAACTGTAATAAAAAATAGAATTACTTTGCAGTATTTCAGCACCAACTAGAAAAAAAAAAGCATAAGCTAGCCAGAATTGGGGCAAATGGCAAGGTCAAAACCTTATGAAATAAAAATTTGCCAAAGATAATTCAAAAGTGAGACTACTACAAAAAAGTCATTAAGTTTACATTTTTACTGCTAATTATGGCAAAACACCCAGACTCAACTATCAATGGTTTTTGAGTACATAATATGCCCTATTTGTCTATCAATTATGTAGTTTAGAATTTCAGGTGATTCCAGACCTAATGCAATCTGATCAACATCAATGGAAAGATGAAGAGTCAACATGAATTCATGGGAAAACTAAGAGTCACACAGATATACACTATGATCCAAAAAATTATCCAATAATAGATAAAGAAACCCCATTACCTCCTCTTCATTCTCATCCTCTTCCTCAAGTATATGTCTCAATATAATTTCACGCTTTTCTTCTGTAATTCTATCATGATTTATATACATATTCTTCCCAAATTTCACATTATTTTGCTTCTGCAGAGCAATACTGAAGGCTTTTTGCTGTTGTGCCTATTTTGGAGAAAGCAGAATTCCAATTATTTCAAAATTTATTATGGTAAAAACTGGTTCAAAATATTGTCCATACTTCCTTATATTTTTAATGTAGGTATAGTATCTGTAGCAGTGTTTGCTTGTTTACTCATGACATGTGCCTCCTCTCTTCCTTTACAAACAATCTTGCAGGAGTTTATCAACTTTATTTGAAAAGGTGAAGAACCAACTTTTGGCTTTGCCATTCAACTTACTATATTTTATTTCCTATCATGTTGATATCTGTCCTTATTTATATTCTTTCATTTTTTTTCACTTCCATGTCCTTTAATATATGTCTTAAACCATGAGGAAAATTCAGATCACATTGTTACCCCCCAAACTGATCAAAATATGTTCACATTTTCAAATTGAGAAAAATAACATAACTGATCTCATTTCCTATATTGTTTTATGTAATCTGACCATGAAAATTTAATTCATAACATTACCAAGAGGCCACATTGTTTATTTTTTAATTTGTTCTTTTTAGTTACACATGACAGGAGAGCATAATTTGACATATTTATACAAACATGGAGTACATTTTATTCTAATTAGGATCTCAGTCTTGTGGTTGTACATGATGTAGAGATTCACTGTAATATATTTATACTTGTCCATAGGAAAGTTTATTTCTATTCTTTTTTTCTTCGAGTTTAATTTTCTATTTCTCCAAGTTCCTGAAATGGAACTACTAGATCATTGACTTCAGCCTTTCTTTCCTAATTTGTAAATTTAAGGCTATAAATTTCCCTCTAAACATGGGGCTTTCCTAACCTTGGAAGAGGTCTGTGGGTAATCATAGTTTCTAGATTCAGAACCTCTGGATTCTTTTCCTGCACTATGACTTTGAAATTTATTTTCTCATATCTTCTTCGATTCTACTTTTTTCAAGTTACTAACCAGATGTTGGAACCCTAACCCATTGACCTACAATTACCATTTCTATTCCTACACTATCACTCACAACAGACCACATTCTCATCACCACGTTGGTAGGGGAAATGACCTCAACCCTGGCTTCCATAGAAGAGAGAGATAGTAAGTTTGGCTTAAATTCTATTTTGTGGCTTTATTTATCTATTTATTATTTACAGCAAATAAAGTTTTTTGTCAACTAAGTATTAAATGTTAAGCTGAATGAAAGATACTATCAAAAATCATTTGAAAATTGAGTCTGTATAATTCATCTACACATACGCAAGAATTAACTACAACTGAGAAAAAAACTAAGCTATTTCAGAAAACATTATTGTATAAGTCCTATGTTAATGTGCATGGTTCTAATTTTATAAAGTAAAATGGTCGTGGTAAAGAATTTCCAAAATCAATACATCCTACAAGTAAACAATCTATTAATAAAGAAAATTAACATGGGGCTGGGGATGTGGCTCAAGCGGTAGCGCGCTCGCCTGGCATGCGTGCGGCCCGGGTTCGATCCTCAGCACCACATACCAACAAAGATGTTGTGTCCGCCGAGAACTAAAAAATAAATAATAAAAATTCTCTCTCTCTCTCTCTCTCTCTCTCTCTCTCTCTCTCTCTCTCTCTCTCCTCTCTCACTCTCTCTTTAAAAAAAAAAGAAAAAAAAAAGAAAATTAACATGGAGGAGCCAGACACAAAAGATCATACATTATATGGTTCCATTTATACAAAATATTCAGAATAGATAAATCCACAGAGACATAACACAGATTGGAGGTTGCCAAAGGCTGGAAGGAGGGAAGAATGGGACATGACTAACCATTTAATGGACACAGGGTTTCCTTCTGAGGTGATGAAAAGTGTTTTGAAACTAGACAGAAATGATGGTTGTACAAAATCTTTACCAACTAGCTGAATCTTTTACTTTAAAGTAATTAATTTTGTTATGTGAATTTCACAATAGAAAGAGAAAAAAACAGAATATAGTATATTACTATGCAATGCTGAGAAAATTAGAAGTAAAACAGAAATTATCTGATTTATAGATAATCCTTTAAAAGATTAAAATAGGGAATTCAATTCATATATGGAATTTTAATTTCCTCTGATTTAACTTCTGTTACAGATGAATTTTTAAATTACAAAAATAAAATAAAACCTTCCTAAAAGTAGTTTGTGATACTTGGGGGAAAAAACTCAGGCATCAGAAATCAGGTTGAGCACTGTTTTATTCTTATGATGTAATAATTATTATGAGTTTTAACAGTTCTTAGAAATTTGAATTAAATCATAATCATTTTAAAACTTTTCAACAATGAAAATTCTAAATATAAGCAAAGTAAATAAAATAATATAACATACTCTCAGGTACCCACCAATAATCTCTAACCAAGTAATATTTTTACATTCTTATTTATTTATTCATTAATTTTAAGACAGGGTCTTGCCCTATTGCCTAGGGTGGCTTCAAACTTGCAATCCTCCTGCCTCAACCTCCCAAGTCACTGGAATGAAGGTGTGCAACACTCATCCACCATAAATTTTTGCATACTTGTTTCATCTATACATTTACCCACTCATTCCATATATACCCTTTTTTTAAACAATTTTCTTTGGAGTACGATTTATGTACATTAAAATACATACATCATAGCTGTACAATTTTGACAGTACACTTTCATCATGTTATAGAATATTTCTGTCTTGTTTCCTTTCCCAGGCAATCTTCCCACTCAAGCTTCTAGTTACCTACAACTATATTGATTTTTTTTAATCTTGTTTGCCTGCTTTAAAACTTCATATAAACAGTGCCTTTTTGTGCTCAACTTCTGTTGTTCAACATATCTATCTGAGAGATCCCTATGTGTTATATTATCAGTAATTCCTTTCTTTTTTACTGCTAAGTACTATTCCACTGTGTGACTACACCATAATTAGTGTATCCATTCTGCTTTCCTTGTGAAAGCAATTTGAGTTTTTTCCAGTTTTTGACTAATTGTGAAAAAAGTTGATATTAATATCATAAGGCCATGGTTTCATTTCTAATTGATAAATAATCAGGAGTGGAACCACAGACTCAAATGGTAGAACTATAACTTCATAACTGCTGAATACTTTCTATTGTTTGTATTTTTTAAATTTATTTATTTGTTCTAATTTGTTATACATGACAGCAGAATGCATTTCAGTTCTAGTACACAAATACCATTGTTTGTCTTTTTATTATTGAACTGTAAGAGTTTTTAATTCAAAAACTTTGTTTTAAAAAAAGAGAACAATTTAGAATTTTAGCATAAAAGGGCTACTTCCTATCTCTGTGGCTGTCAGTTTTAAGCTAATTTTATAACAGGTGTGGCACTGGCAAAAGTTATTGTAACACCACACAAGTGGAGAAGATTACTGAGAATTCAGGTGAAGTTCTGAAGTCTTTAGACTTCTCTGAAATACACTTCTACAGCAGAGTGACTGAAGAATTAAAGTTAAGACTGACTTTATTTAACTATAGAATAGCTATAAATAAAAAAAAAAAAACACTTACAAAATCTATTCTAAACAAGAACCAGGAAGGATAAGAAAATGGTAAAACTAAACAAACAAACAAAACCATTTCAAGTAAGTTAAAGAAGTAAACCTTGGAATATATTTTATATCCTAGATTATTAAATATTAAATTAAAATTATTTTTAATCTCACCTGTTTCATTGCTGTTTCACCTATTTTGTCAGAATGTTTTCGAATGCTTTCCAAAAAGTCTTTGAGATCAGACATGGAAATTTCTTTAATATCCTCACGGAGTTTAGGAAGATTTTCTATCATTAGCTGACAAAACCGGTATTGACTAACCCGGGGAAAGTACACGTTCTCTAATTGTTCCATAGTTTTTAGGGCAGAGTAATACCTGTGAGAAGTTAAAAATAAAACTCTATAAATAAAGTTCTTATCACATTAATTTTTAAAGTCTAAATAACTAACCAGTTTAACACTCCCATGATAAAGGAGTAATAGGGGCTAGGGATGTAGTTCAATGGTAGAGTGCTCTCCTGCCATGCAAGAAGCCTTAGGTTTGATACCCAGCACTGCAAAAACAAATGGGGCAGCGGGAGTTATTAGTTAAAATAAGTAAAATTCCCATTTATTTCTATTCACGAAGCACACATTATATACCATATACAATTTACAGATTGAAACCATCACATTAATATGAACTTCACTATTTAATTTTATCTAAATATATATTATAAAGAGCATCATCATAGTCCCCACAGTGTTTTAAATAAATAAGTATAATATTACTATCCCACTGTTTGTCTTTTTATTATTGAACTATAAGAGTTTTTAATTTTACAATGGGAAAAATGGAAAAGTATAATATTTCTGAATTATAATAGTTACTTGATATATAATTTAGAGTCTCTCCCATCATAGTATCAATTCATACCATTACCATCAAAAAGTAATAGATTTAATTCTAATTAAAGGAATACTAGAATAGATTCTACAGACATTAAAAGGATGGCTAGAGAACACTGTTAATTATTAATAACTCTATACCAGTAAATTTTAAAACTTACAAGTCTTTTTAAAAACACAAAATGTACAAACTAACTCAAGAAGAAATCAGAGGTCTTGCTGACTCAACACATACTAAGGTAATGGAATTAATATCAAAATTCTGCCAAAGTATTTTGTTGAAGAGAACAGGGTACTCTATTTCAAACTGGTTACTTTTTTTTCTTCCTCCTTCTGGAGAATCTAGTACATGGCTCCAGAAAGTTTAATATTGTGGGAACCTTTCTAAGATGGGACCCGCACACACACCATTTAATACATGCTTAATCACCTTTTAAGTGTTGCTACTAGACTCCAACAGTGAATTCTGCTCCCAGTATTGCAGTATTCTATCTTTGCCAGTCTGTCCAGTTTTGGGGGGAATCAATTTGCCTGTGAACTCAGTTCTTTGGTAGATTAAGGAAACTTGCTGATTTTCAATTAATTTCACTTTCCGCTTTTTTTTTTTAATTGAGGATGGGAGCAATGGCATCCAAACCATTCACATAGTAGTTTCCAGACAAGAAACTAGAGTTCCTTTTTTTAAATCTTTTTTATCTTTTTATTATAAATTAATAGGAGTTCTTTACATATTATGTAAACACTATAAATGTTTTCTCCTTGTGCCGGGTACAGCGGCACACACCTATAATCCCAGTGGTTTGGGAGGCTGAGGCAGGAGGAGAGTGAGTTTAAAACTAGCCTCAGCAATTCAGCAAGGCCCTAAGCAATCGGCAGAATACAACAGTTACTAAGAGGGCATTATGTAAAATTGTGGATGTGTAACCGACGTGATTCTGCAATCTGCATTTGGGGTAAAATTGGGAGTTCATAACCCACTTCAATCTAATGTATGAAATATGATATGTCAAGACCTTTGTAATGTTGTGAACAACCAATAAAAAAATAAATTAATTAATTAAAAACGGGGGATGGGGCAGAGGGGGCTGGAGAAATGACTCATTTGGTGAGTGCCCCTGTGTTCAATCCCTAGTAGGGATAAAAAATGTTTTCCCCTGTCTGTGACTTATTTATTAATTTTCTGAAAGATGCCTCTTTTTAGCTGGGTGCAGTGGTGTGTGCCCATAATCTCAGCAGTTTAGGAGGCTGAGACAGGAAGATCCAGAGTTCAAAGCCAGCCTCAGCAACTTACCTATGCAAGTCAGTGAAACCCTATATCTAAATAAAATTTTTAAAGGGCTGGGAATGTGGCTTAGTAGCAAAACACTCCTGTGTCCAATCCCTGGTACAAGAAAAAGTCTTTTTAAAATTATTCTGATACATAATTTTACATATTTGTGGGATACAGTGTGATAATTTTATACAGTATATAATATAATGATGTGTTTTGATTAGAAATTTTTAATTTTGAAGTTCCATTTATCAATTTTTTGAAACTTTTTGTCTAAAAAATCTTTCCTTACCCAAGGATTATGAAGCTATCCTATAATTTCTTCTATAACCCTTATGATAAGCCAACTATATTTCTCTAAAAAAATATCACTTTAAACATAAAGACACAAAAAGTTCAAAAATAAAGAGATGGAAAATATATACTATGTTAACACTAATCAAACAAAAGCTAGAACAACTATATTCATGCAGACTTCAGAACAAGGAAAATTTCCAGAGATAAAAAGAAGGATTACATTGTAGTAAAATGGTTAATTCTCCAAGGAGACATAAGGATCCTATTATGTACATGACTAACACCAGTGTATCAGAAACATGTGAGATATGGCTGGGGATATAGCTTAGTGTTAGAGTGTCTGCTTAGCACACTCAAGGCCCTGGGTTCAATCCTCAGCATTACCAAAGAGGATGGGAGGCAAAAACCGATAGAAATGCAAAACAAATAGACAAATCCTTTATTATAGCTGTAGACCTCAGCACCCCTCTAATAATAATTAACAGATCCAGTGAACAGACAGTTAATAAAGACACAATTGAATCAAAAAGTACCAAAATAAACTGGATCTGACATTTATAGAATACTTCATCTAACAACTACCAAATACACATTCTTTTCAAGCTCACATAAGATATTCACCAAGACAGACCACATTCTGGGCTATAAAATATGCCTTAACAAACTACAAAGAGTAGAAATAATATAAAGCTAACTTCATATTTAATGGCAAGAAACAAGGTGCTTTACCCCATGAAATTGAAAACAATGAAAGAATGTCACCTCTCACCATTTCTATTCAACATCATACTGGAAGTTGTAAATAACACAATATAAGAAGAAAAGGAAATAAATGGTATTCATAGTGAGAAGAAAGAAAGAAAAGTCTTTGTAGTTGACATGATTGTCCATGTAGAAGATTCCAAACAACTGACAAAAAAAAATTCTGAAACTAATACCTGATTATTAAAAGGTTGTAGTGTATATACAAAGTGAATACACAAAGCCAAATGCTTTTCTTATAAACAAATCCTTTCCAGAAAGGAACAACTGGCATTTGAAATTAAAAACAATACTATTGGGCAGGGGATGTGGCTCAAGTGGTAACGCACTCGCCTGGCATGTGCGGGGCGCTGGGTTTGATTCTCAGCACCACATAAAAATAAAATAAAGATGTTGTGTCCACTGAAAACTGAAAAATAAATATTTTAAAAATTCTCTTTCTCTCTCTCTCTCTTCTTTCTCTCTCTCTCTTTAAAAAAAATACTATTCACACTAGCACCCCCCCCAAATGAAAAGTTTAGGAATAAATCTAACAAAAAATATATAAGATCTATGTGAAATAAACTACAAAACTGATGAAAGTAAAGAAAATCTAAATAAATGGAGAGAGATTCCATGTTCACAGGAAGAAAGACTCAATATTATCAAGATAAAAATTCCAAACTTCATATTGGCAATCACATTCAAACTCCAGCAGAAGGCTGGGGTTGTAACTCAGTGGTAGGGCACTTGCCTGACATGGGTAAGGCACAGGGTTGGCTCCCAGCATCACAAAAACAAACAAACAACAACAACAAAAAAAACTTCAGTTTACTTTGTGGATACTGTCAATCAAACTCTAAAATTATTTATATAGAAGGGCAAAAAAGACTCAGAATAGCCACAAAATATTGAAGAACAAAGTTAAAAGATTGGCACTACTCACCTTCAAGATATAATATAAAGCTACAGTAAAAGAAAAGACAGTGTTATAAATGTGAAAGGATTGAGAAATAGTTCAAAGAAACAGAATACAAAGCACAGAAATACATCCACACAAATATAATCAAATGTCTTTTGACAAAAAAAAGCAAAGGAAATCCAATAGAAAAGTGTAGTCTTTTCAGGAAATATTGCTGGAACAACTGGACATCCATGTGCAACAAATAAGTAAATAAATCCACTGACTTTCACTTTTCACAAGAATTAACTCAAAATGGATCACAGACCTACATGTAAAACACAAAATTCTAACCCTAGAATAAAACATAGGAAAAAAATCTAGATAATCATGGTTTTGGCAATGAGATATTAGAAATAATACCAAAGCACAACCCATGGGGAAAAAAATAAAGGTACTCTTTATTTAAATTAGAAACTTGTGCTCTGTAAAGACACTATTAAGAAAATGGAAATACAAGTGATAAAATGGGAGAAAAATTTCCAAAGCCCGTATTTGATAAAGGACTTGTATTTAAACTATACAAAAAAATAAACTTAGTAATAAAAATACAACCAACCAAATTAAAAAGTAGGCAAAAAACCTAAACAGAAAACTAATCGAAGAAAATAAAGCATTATGACCTAACAATTGCACTCCCAGGTATTTACTCAAATGAATTGAAAACCTATGTGCATAAAAACCTGAAAATGAGAGGTGGAGTTGTGGCTCAGTAGTAGAATGCCTGCCTAGCATATGTGAGGCACTGGGTTCAATCTCCAGCACAAATAAAATAAAGGCATTGTACCTGTCTATAACTCAAAAAATATTTTTTAAAAAACCCTAAAAATGAATGTTTATAGCAGCTTTATTCATAATCACTCCCAAATTTGAAGCAACTAATATGCTCTTCTTTGGTGACAGAATAAACACTGTGGTACATCCATAAAATGCAAAGTTATTAAGTGATAAAATGAGTTATCAAGCCATAGAAGATAAAAGAAGCTTAAATGCATACTATCAGGCTAAACATGTTATAAACTGCATACTTCCAACTCTCAGCCCTCAAAAATGTCAAAACTATAGAAATGAAAAGAGACAGTGACTGGCAGGGGTTTGTGAGAGAACAGATAAAGAAAAAATGGAGAATAGGGGATTTTTCAAGCAGTGAAATGCTTCTGTATAATACTACAATGGTGGATACATGTTATTATGTAACTGTCATAGAAATGTAAAACACAGAGTGAAACCCCCTCCCCAATGTAAACTATGGACTTCAGTTAATAATGTGCCAATATGGGTTCACTGATTATAACACATGTACAATATAAAGCAAGATGTTAATTATAAGGAAACTCTGCATGGGAGTAATCGGAGAATATATGGGAACTCTGTAAATTTTGTTCAACATTACTATAAATCTAAATTACTCTTAAAATAAACTCTCTTGTTTTTAAAATAAGCAGAGTCTGGTAGTGCACACCCAAAATCCCAGCTACTGAGGAGGCGGAGGCAGGAGGAGCACAAGTTCAAGGCCAGCATGGGTAATATAGCAAGACCCTGTCTCAAAATAAAGAGCTAGAAATGTAGCAATGGTAGAGAACCCCTGTGTTCAAATCCAGTACTACCAAAAAATACACACACGTGGACTTGAACAGACACTTCCCAAAAGGAAATACAGAAATGACCAAATAGCAATGAAATGAAATACAACATCAGTCATAAGGACATCTGTAATGCAAACTAAAGCTAAAATGATATGTTATTTTACATTTACCAAAATGACTCAACTAAAACAGATTAGCCAGATGTTGGCAAAGATGTGAAACAAATGAAATTCTCTTAGATTGCTGGTGAGAGTGTAAATTATACAGCTATTTTAGAAAACTATTTAATGGTTTCTTGTGAAGCATCTATGCTATAATCCAGTAATTCTACTCATATATACTTATTAAAGGGAAATATAAACACATGCCTACAAAAAAGATTTGCACACTAATAATTGTTACTAGTCTTAGTAACAATACCTCAAAACTTCAGGCAACCCCAAATATCCATCAACTGGTGAATTCTTCAAAGAAACAATAGAATTGAATACTATTCAGCAATGAAAAGAAACAAACTATGCAAAAGCAGATCTCAGAAAACATTATCTGGAGTGACAATGATTTCATTTATATTAATTCTAAAATACATAAAACTAATAATATGGTATAGAAATTAGAAAGTGTTATTTCTGGAACATGGAGGAGAAATTGTTTTGAAAGTGGGTGAGGAAACTTTGTAGAAGTAAAGGAAGTATTCTATGTCTTGTGGCAAAACCTTTACAAGTAGTAATAACATTCAACATCTTGATCTTGGTGGTTACACAGGTGTGTTTACATATTAAAAAATTCATGGAGTTGCAGATTTATGATCTGTGCATTTTTGTTTATGTTATAATAAAAAGTCAATTGAAAAACTACTCAGCAAAAAAACTAAAAAGAAAAAAATGCACTATAAATAGAGAAAATATTTTATAACACATCTGACAGAAAACAGGCCAAGTTCCAAAATATACAGATTTTAAGCCTACCTCAGACATGTTGAACATGATGAGTGAAACAACCAAGTGAAAAGATTCAAAAGGAATCAAGTAAATTTGAGCTTAAGTCATGAGAATCAGACTAGGAAGTCATCTGAATAGAAATTAAGATTTTTTTAAAAAAACAAATTTGAAGTGATAGTAACTACTACAAAACTTGTAAATACTATATAAGTTAAAGCAAATACATCTGTGAGTGTTTGACTCTGCAGGTCATGAACTTGCAATCTCTGGTTGACTGGCAAGAATAAAATCTGTCCATTCTGTTATCTACCTTATTACCTAGTATAAATACTTAACCTTTACAACAAAATGGCAGGGCACCTTTACAACAAAATGACAGGACACCATAAATCAAAGAAAGGGAAATGGGGTCCTAAAATGCAGCAAGTTTGCAGACTGAATACGTTTTCACTTTCACTTCTTTATGAAACACCAATGAACAAAGTTTTTTTGTTTTTTTGTGTTTTTTTTTTTAAAGCATAAGCCCACTCCGATGGAAAGAAAAGGAAAAAAAAAAAGAATAAAATTTTAGAAGCTGGAAAATTGATAGGCAAGTGGTAAGAACTCAGCAAACCTGAGAAAACTGAATCTTAAGCCAAAAGTGGAGAAACCAAGAATGATCTAATTTATTCTGTAAAATCTGCAAAAGACTCAGGAATTGATAAGAAACCTACTGTTTCTGGAAGTAGGGGTGAAAGGAGGACAAAAATAAGGAATATGTTGAATGTTTTCACCATAAAGAAATGATAAATGTTTAAGGAAATAGATATATTTATCCTGGTTTAACACTATACAAAATATATATGTATCAAAACATTAAATGTACAAACGTACAACTTTTATGCATCTGCATTAAAAATTAAATTAAAAATAACATAAGGAATGTGGTTGAAAAATATGAAACAGACTCTAAATTCTCTTCTCCATTCCAAGCCTATAAGTAACCATCCTTTACCCATTCTGGAAAAGGCTAAGGAGACTGAAACAATCTCTGAATAGGGGACACCAGCCAAGACTGAGGACCATAGTACTGGTTCAGAAACAAGAAGATTAGTTGAACCCACATACACTAGAGTCCTCTTCCTCAACTGAAATCCCAGAATGCTAGCAGTGAGACTTTTTACCCTCTAGACAGAAGACAGAGGAAGTTTCCTCTGGGTAATCTAACAAACCCAGAAGAAAGACCTCAAGATATTAATTAATGATAGAAATTTCCCAGCCAAAAAGAGCCCAACTAAATAACCAACCATATAAGGAAACTCATAATTAAGTCTCATTAGAAGCTCCAGAGCTTCTAATCAGTTTGTTATATATACCACATTTTAATAAGAGTAATCAACCAAGGAATTACCAAACATCTAAGAAATGTCTGTAACAGGAAAGGCAGAAATAAAAACAAATATTAAAATTTAGAGGAAATATACTATGTAAGGAAAGTGCACATCTAAAATCTCAAGAGAGTTCAGAGAAAACACTATAAATCAAAAAATTAGAGATCAAAATTGAGTTCTATTGGGTTTGATTTCCAGTATGGAGTGAGGGAAACTTCCTGGAAATTAAAATCAGACAGCAGAATAGGAAAATAAAAAACTGCATACTCTCTGAAAAATAAAGATAAAGAAATTACATAGAAATAATAAAGAGAGGGCTGGGGTTGTGGCTCAGTGGTAGCGCACTTGCTTAGCATGCGTGAGGCACTCGGTTCTAGTCTCAGCACCACATACAAGTAAATAAAGGTCCATCAACAACTCAAAAATATTTTTAAAAAGAAATAATAAAGACAAAAAAGATTTTTTTACTTGTATGTTTATGTTTATTGCAGAATTATTTGCATATCCAAGAGTTAGAAACAATCCAGATATCCATAAGCAGATGAACGGATAAATGCAAGGTAATGCATAATACTATGGAATATTATTCAGCCAATAAAATAAATGAAGTTCTGATACATGCTACAACCCATATGACTTTGAAAACATGCTAATGAATAAACTATACATGAGAGGACAAATACTGTATTATTCCATTTATATAAAATATATAGAATTGACAAAGCCATTAAGATAGTAGAATATAGTTTGTTCTAAGACTTGTTGGGGAAGGTGAAAATAGGGAAGGTATTGAGTAATGATTAGAGGGTACCTGTTTTAGGTGATGACAAAATTTTAGAAACATAGAGAGTATTGCACAACATTGTGAATATAATTAATGCCACTGACTTGTATGCTTAAAATGGTTAAAATCACAAATTTTATATATGTGTATGTGTATATATATATATATATATATCGCCACACAAAAATAATTTCAAAAGTGGTCAATGGATCCAAGAGAAGGGGAAAAACAAGGGGCACAAAGATGGTATAAATTGAAAACAGCTAGCAAGAAGATAGAATTGAATCCAAATATATCAATAATCATGTCAAATGTTAATACACACACCAGTTAAATGAGATCAATTTTCATATTGGATAAAAAAAAGAAGTGCCCAATTACATGTTGTGTACAAGAAATCTACTTTAAATATAAAGAATTAGATTGAAAAAGTATAATAGGAGAAATATATACCATGTAGACATTAACCAAAAGAAAGCTGGACTACTTATACTCATTTCACACAAGCTCCATTCAGAACAATGAATATTTTCAGAAATAAAATGGATTGTTACTTAATTATAAAGATGTCAGTTTTTAAGACAAAAAAGATTTTTAAAAAGCCAAGAAGAGACCCAATCTAAAAGACTGAACATTAATACCTGTCCTGGAGAGAAAATCCAGAAAATAGAAGGAAAAAATTATTCAAGAAAATTTCCTAGCATTTAAAGGCATTATCAGATTGAAGAACAGTTTCTAAGTTAAAAGGAGTCTCCCCTTTTATTAAATTTAAAGTATCCAGCACAATGGAAGTAAACAGACCTATACCAAAGCATGTCATAAAAAAATTAAATCTCAAGAAAAGATAGGTTACTGCTGGGCATGGTGGCACACACCTATAATCCCAGCAGCTGGGGAGGCTGAGGCAGGAGGATTTCAAGTTCAAAGTAAGCTTCAGCAAAAGTGAGGCACTAAGCAACTCATTATTTAGAGACTCTGTCTCTAAATAAAATACAAAATAGGGCTGGGTGACCCCAAGTTCAATCCCCAGTACCAAAAAAAAAAAAAAATGGGTCACAAATGAAGGAGAAATCACAATGACTTCAAACTTCTCAATGGCGAAGGTGGTAATCTTCAAACTTCTCAATGGCAATCCTGGAAGACAGAAGGAATGAGACAGAGGAAGGGGGGCACTGTTTGTATATGTATGTGTGTGTATGTGTGGACAATGAGCCCATCTTACATGCAGATCTTAATTATTCTAAATACCATTACTGACTTAGAGGGACCAATGTACCTTAGAGAATTGTTTCCAAGTTTGGGGCAAGAAAAATAAAATGAGATGCTAGATCATCTTATTGTACAACAAGCAAGAAAGTATACAAAGACAAATGAGGACAAAGAAACTGGCTTGAGGGTTTCTCTAGCAAAATTTATAACAATCTATGCATCAAATGGAATAATGACATTAATAAATTATGAGACATTTATTATTAAAAATTCATAAATCCATAGCAATAATCAGAAGCAAGGAAAAGGCAGATAAAAAGGAAAATCCTTTGTATGAAAAAGTCAGCAATGATAGCATTTTAAAAAGAAACTATAAGTCCCGTATAATAACTGATTAAAGCAAGAATCCTAAAACTACTGGGTAAAAGATTATTAGGAAACAGGTATCAAAGTGTCACTTCATAGATTACTTATTAATTGCAGAGATAAAAATAAACCTTTCCAAAAGAGATCTAGTCCCAAATGATCAAATTTAGCATTAGCTAGAAACAACCTAACAGTAAATGCCTTCTAATGTCATAAGATGAAGAGGTACACAACAACCACTTATATCATACTCTTGCCAAAACATTTACCCTGAATCTAATCATGAGGAAATAAACAGACAAATCTAAAATGCAATCTTTAAGAATTGTCCTGGACTTTTTCATGAAAAATTAAGAAAGGCAGGAGGACTGTTCTAGATTAAAAGAAATAAAAAAGACATACCAAACAATGTTTTCAGGGAAGAAGATATAAGACATTCAGGGGATAATTTAAAATATTTTAATATAAATATTGGATTTTATTATTGAAAAAACAAATTAATGCCCTAAACTAGAAAATAATAAGATAATAATAAAAGTTAGTTATTTGAATACATAAATGTAAATGCCAAAATAATCAGTTAAGAAAGAGAATTGGGAGCTGGGGTTCAGTGGTAGAGTGCTTGCCTAGTCATGTGAGGCACTGGTTTGATCCTCAGCAGCACCACATTAAAATAAATAAATAAAAGTTTTCTGTCCATCTACAACAAAAAACAATTTTTAAAAAAAAAAAAGATAAAATTTTGCCCCTATGAAGTAGGAATGGTATATGGAAATTAAGGAAGGTGATGCTTGATTTTTGTTTTGTTTTGTTTTTTGTTTTTTGCAACAAACACATAAAACTACTATTTGAATCTTTAAAACATGAGGATGTACAACAACAGAAAAAAAGAGGATACATTAATAGTATACACACAAAATAAATATATATTGTCTTATTTACTAATAAGGAAAAAATCATTCTACTAATTAATACCAACTGGTAAAGCCTAATGAAATTCAATGTGTAGCACTATAAAGCAGAGCATACACAAATCTTTGATCATAGATTTGTATATAATGTGCTGTGAAAATGAAATGAAGAAATATTTTCCTAGTCCAAATATGTCTTATTTATTCTGGCTTTTCCATGTTACTTTAAAATTGTTCATTTTAAAACATTTTAAATATCGTTATAGCTAATGCTCTAATGGCAATCAATAAATGATTTAAATTATTTTTCTTTTGTCATGTATTCATTTCTTTATAAAACAGAATATGAACAATAGCCCTGATGGTCAAAACTGCACTTGGCCTTCACTCCACATTATGTCCGTAAGCCCTTGATTGTATGCAGTATTAGTACACTGGCAAGTTAATAAAAATTTTCTCATTCCTGTTTAGCTCTCTATTTATCCTTTATCAATATTATCACTTTGGTATCAAAAACAACAAATATTCATAAATAAGTGACTGAAGTTTGCTTTCTTGGGTGATCCTGATAAGCAAATTACATGAACAAAGGTTAATGTGAAGTACAAAACAAAATTCACATAATTCACTATGCTTTATAGTAAGTTTATCTGTGCTTTCAGTAATAGGAAAAAAGCTTATTTAAAATAACAAGAAAGAAACCAACTTACCTTTTTGCACTCATCTGTTCTTTTAGTTTACTATACATTTCCAGCACTGCATTCAAAAAATAACATTTTAGCATTTAAAATGGAAAAAAAGAGCATTTTGAGAGATTAAAATAATTAAAACAGGCAATGATATATTACAAAATCATAGTCTTCACTACATTGAATTAGCTTAATATTTTCTGATAAATATTATATGTTTCAAAGTAAATAAAAATATTTTAATTTTCACATGTTGAATATTTTATAGATAGGTAGATATTGAACATTTTATATATATATTTTTTGAACCTGGAACACTTGCATATGTTGATACCTATAATTGAGACATTAACCTAGTAAAAATTATACTATTCAGAAATTTCTAATATTTCTTCCATGAACTGGAATTAGAAGTTTGGACTTTAGTTATTTGAGAATTAAATTTTCTTTCTCAACTGAGATTCACTGATTCTGACCCAACATACCAAACAAAAAACACAACTGTTTTATAATTATCCAAACACAAAAACTTACACCAAATCTACAAAGAAAGAAAAATATCAAAAGTTTACTGCAAAGAGTGATTTACAATAAAGATAGAAATAAACATAGCATATTGTATGCATATATAAATAAGTAACAAATTCCATCATTATATACAACTATAATGCACCAATAAATGAGATTGTGTAATTCTGGAGAAAAAAAGAAAAACGTAGCAAAGCATCTTTATTCATTTCTTTCTTTCTATTAAGGCACAGAAATGCAGTTATTCATTAAAATTGTCATAAGCTTCAAAAAAAATGACCTACTAACACCAAGAAGGCTTTACTGCAACCATATAAATGACCATTTAACCTTAGTAGAATTTGAAAGTGAGTCAGTAAATCATTATTGGCTCATCAAACCAACTCATATTTTCCTAGAACTAGACAACAGTTTTCTTTTCAGATTTGCTATAGTTATATGGCTATTCCCAGGGGTCTACAAATTTACTAAAGAAATTATTTACTTGTTCAAAAAACATCAGACCTGCAATGGTGGCTACAGTGAGCTGCCCTAACTCTGTGACCTCAAAGAACCCTCTACATTTCTATCATAGCCCCTATAGGCAATATAATAATTCTCACTTTTTCCAACCAAAGTATTGGAATGAACACATAACATGGGACAGATCCTGCTGCAACAGTATAAACTGGTTTTGAAGTCTCCTGTTTTACCTCAATAATTCATACAAATTTCAGATCTACCTCATTATTTTTACTTTGTTTCCATATAAAAATTATGCTTTCTTCAAAAATAATCAAATAAAACTAATCCACCAAGAAAATGCATTATTTATGCTATGAATTCTTATATCCTCTCACACTCCTCCAAAACTAAGGAGTCGTTAGGCAACTGTATTATAATTGATGACTTAGTTGTCTTTATTCACATTAGATTATAGGATCATTCTAAAGCTGGGACTATGTCATTTTCAACTTTATATCTCCAATACCTACCATAATGCCTGACACACACACAAAAAAGTAAGTATCATTTATCATTGGATACTTAGAAGGATGGACAGAGGAAAGGAGGTACTGTATTTCACTACATAATTGTTGCACTCTATTTTTTCAGTCCAAAAATTGGTTAATAATCATTCACAGCATAATCATTGCATAGATTAATTCTGTTTGTTATGCTGCTTAAAAGGTAAATGTAATAGCAATGTATTCTACCAGTGGCATATGGATGTGCCATTTGTTTTTGTCCACACTAAAAGCCAAGAGCCTAGAATTCTCAGCACTTGTTCATTGTCAGTATATTTCAGAAAGCTGACTTGAGCAATTGGCTTAGAATGCTGCAGTACTGATGTATTATCAATACATTTTACATGAGAAGCACTGAGGACAATGTGTCAGATAACAAAATCAATGATAGCAAGCAAAGAATCTTCAGATGCAGATGATTAGATTTTGTCAGTTTACGCTTCACAACACTGTAGTAAATTTTCTCAAGTGTAGTATTTTGACTATAATGTACAAATTAATAACAATAAGTTAACTTCTTTATAAAGACCAGAAAATGTTCACTAAACTGGCTAAACTGTCATGAAGAAATAATGTACATCAATTTGTACTATTCAATTTTAACATATATTCTCAAGTAGTTTGTGCAACTTACTCTTGGACCAAAGACAGGTTAGTAATAAATGATTTCTAAGTAATACCAGCACAATTTATTATTTTAAAAAGCTTCACATAATGGTCACACCCCACTGTTTTGAAAAAAAGTTGGCATAAAATCTGCAACAATTATACAATGAAATGTGGTCATGCTGGATGTTGCAATTCAGAACACAATATTTACATGAACTTACAATGCTCTCTGGCCTTAAAAGCAGACAGTGACAATAACAACAACTTGACCTCTACTTTGAAGCCTTTATTTCTCTTATGAATAGCTCACTAACAGAAAAAGCTGAGTGCAGCTCTTTCTCATTCCATCAATACCAATTTTTAGGCTTATTATCTAAATTAAAAAGGGACAAAGTATAAATCTTGGGAGGCTGTCTTCATGGCTGTTATGATATATCAGCCAAACATATATTAAACATTATAAAGAAATATGTTTCTCAATCCTGAAACCTAATATTATAAGTAGGTATTTTATTTACTCAAAGTTTATGTGTAAATATCACTGGCCCATCAAAGATTAAACTTAGTAGGCTATCACTGATTCTAAAAAAAGAAAAGCTATTTCTTTAGCCAATAAAATCTGCTGACAGTTTTAACAATATAATTTGTATTCTAAGTTAAATTTACACCATATAAATATTATACAAGACATTCTATTCCCCTGGATGCATAGGTTTAGGTTACTTCCTAAAAATTAATAAGTCAAATGAGACAATCAGACAACTTTAGCTTACAATATTAAGAAAAAAATGGCATATACCTGCTTCCTTTTGTTTGAACAGGATGCTTCCAACTTAAAGTTATATTAAGTCCAGGTAAAGAAAATACTGATTAGTTTCTTCAGAATTTATGTGATGTCCCAGTAATATCTGAGCCCTAACAGAGAGACCAGAAACTAAGTCTTTCCAAAATATAGGAGAAAAAGCAAGAAGGGAAAAGTCCTAACACTTTTGATATTTCCTTACCTTATCAGCAAAATGAGATTGTGAGCAAAACAAAACCAACCTGTTATGTGACAAACAGAAAATGATGGAAAACTAGAAGTAAGAAAATTAGGCAAATTAGGCAAAGATGAGAAAAAGTAATGGGCACTCTCTGCATGGGAAAGTATTCTGAGGGGGGAAAAACATGGACAGGGCAGGGGGCTGGAGTGGACAGATAGCAAAGTAGGCAGAGAGGAAATGCAAAACTAACAGTTGTTCTAGGAAACTGCTATAACAGATAATCAAACAAGGGCCTTATTATAAAAAAGAAAACCATGGAAATTCATGAAATTGAGTGAATAAGAGAGGTAATCAAAAGCTTTTTTGCAAGGCAATCACCAAATAATCAAATTCCCATAATAAAGAATGACTATATGCTATTATGAAATTTGTCTATAATATAATGTTTGACTTGGTAAAATTAAACTCACCTGGAAGACATAACTGCAATTTTTCTACTACAGTTGTAATATTCCTCTGCTGAATTCTACATCGAATAATATCTTCTGTTTGGACTATCATCTTAGAAAAGAAGAAATATACACATCTTTTAAAAAAACAATTAAATAACACCCACATATATTTTTAAAAATTATCATTTTCTTACCTCTTTTCCAGCATCTTGAAATCTTCGGTTGGTATCAGTAACTTGTACCTTAAAAATAATTTCACCTTAGTTAGACAAATATGCATAAAACTGCCCTGATGTAACTGCTCACCCTTGTAATCAGATCATGCTTCATGAGAAACTTAGAACAAAGAAATGCAAATTCAAATTAACTCTACAGCTTGAACTTGAACTTTTGATTGAAAAGGGCTTTTGTTAACTTCAATTACTTATGACAGTTCTTTTTAACAGATTCTGTGGCAAACTTCTCAAATTTACTCAGGATTTTTGAACTTTACTTGCTTCTCTAAGTCTGTCAAACAATTCAAATCACTGACCCAATTGACCACTGGTCCCTTTTTGATAACTTCAATGAGGTCTATGTGCCATTCACTGTCTGTAGGAAATGGTGATTGCATTTTATGGTAATTAAACATTCATACTTTGCTGAATGCAAACACTGGGTGGTTGATTAACATCAAACACGGAAATCTCAATCCACAGCAACATTTTAATGCTGCAGGTGCAGGCAAAGCTCAACCTCAAATTTTCCCACATATTAAGTGACTCATTAGGTCATCATAGTAAGGAAGCACATTCTGGTTTATTAAAAATCTCATTAATTTCTGAACAAAGATGCTCAGTGACCTCATTGATGCTGTATTTGGTCTCTTGTTATCTGAATATCCTTTATATATAATACATAATAGTTTTCTAATCATAATCTTTGAATTGTCTGCTAAGCACTCTAAATGCAAAGATAAATAGGACAATTCTTATAACTAAATATTTTAAATTCTTACTGAAAAAATCCAGGTCTCATTTAATATATAATATTTTTACTATATGACAGAAAATGTAGACCATCTTCCTTTAAAAAATTATAAACTGCTGTTAAATTATTTCAAATTTACAGTATAATTAAATAATTTTGAGAACAAAATCATTTATAGTAAATTTTAAACAATTTTAGGATGTTTTTAAATCAACATTGTATTAATTATCATTTTAAAAATTCTAAAACTGCAAACAGGACCTTACACTGTATGAATGTTTTGAATTCACTTCCCTGGGTGGAAAAAAATCCTATTAAGTCAATGTACTACTTGCTTTAGAAAAAAAGAGATTACTCCTGTCATTAGCATGACAACCGCGTTAACAGCCATAAAGAGCATTCCCAAATACATATACTAATTCAGTTCCTGAAAGCACATTTAATAGTAACTTCAGATATGTACTATAATAGTTGAGTAATTTAATAAGAACAAAGGAAAACAAAATTTTAACATATTTCCTACCTTCAGTTTTTCTGCATCAGTCCTTACTTTAAGGAGTTCTGTAATAGCATCTACAAAACCCTGATGATGAAAATTACACATTTTTTCAATTTCTTTGTCATGATTTCGGATACAAGCATCTAACTTTTCCATAAACTTCTTGTGTGAATTTGGTTGATCATCATACACCGACCTGTATATATATAAGAAAACTAAAATTAACTTCCCAGTTCACCAAAATTTATTCTTTATAAGTCCAATTTTTGTAACAACTAGAGATTAAGTCTGAACAAATAAGATGGTATTGTCTTCAATACAAATAATTTTGGTGAAAATATTTCACTTCTTTTTGAACATGGTAATATTAAAAAACCAAAAACCCTCAAAATATATCACTAGTTATCCACAAGCAAAGATCTGAGGCTCAGAAGATAAGTGCCAAATACAAGTCTTATACTAGTGCTCAAAAAAAAAAAAAGCAGCAGGGCTAGGGCTGTAGCTCAGTGGCAGAGCATTTGCCTAGCGTGTGTGAGGCACTGGGTTCAATCCTCAGCACCACATAAAAAGTAACTAATTAATTAAAAAAGGAATCTACATGTGAATAAGGAATGAAGGAACAAACTCCTGGTATCTATGGCATTTACTATGTGTCAGCCATGTTCTAAGTACTTTGTATATTAACTCTTTCATCCTCACAACAATCCCATAAAGTAGGTATTGTTATTATTATTCTTGTTTTGCTTGATGTATAACTGCTGTAAACTCAACAATTTGCAAATGATAGGTAGGATATGAATGCTGGCAATCTAGCTCCACTGTTCATATTCTCAAGTACAAGGTCATATTGTAGTCACTACAATATTCTCTAAAGATGGCATCACATGCCTGATGTATCTCAGTTCATACTCATTGCCACTTAGAGGACATCCTCCCCACCGTTCACCATGTGGTAAAGAACTAACCTTGGCCTTGGCTCCTGAAATGGAAGCCTTTGGTACTCTCTGCCTCTTGGAGGCCTTAACAGTGTGATTTATTGGGAGGAGCTTCATCCTTTTAGCTTTCTAAGGGGCTGAAGACTTAGGTTAGCAATACAGGCAATCAGCAACATGGATGTCAGTCATGTCTACCTGGGTGGTTAGTCATGTTCACACAACCATACCCTAATAAAACACCTAGACTTCAAGGCTTAAGTGAACTTCTCTGATCAGCCATTGTCTGAGTATTGCCACATATCACTGCTGGGAAAGGTGTTGACCACACAATTCCACTGGGAAAAGACAATTGAAAGTTCATACCTGGCACTCTCCTACACTTTGCCCTATGTGCCTTTTCTTTCTCTGTAATTTATATATATTATATTCTGTGAATCATTCTTGCAAATTTTGAACCTAAGGGTAGATCTGGGGATATTCTAAAGTGTATTTTCCCATCTGTTGCCCATTATTCGGGGTTCAGTGCAAGTTCTATGTTCTCCAACAGACCTCTGCCTATCGTTTCTATGCAAAGTAATCCTTTCATCTGCAAGACAGGTAAATTTATAGTCCTTCACAGCTATTCTGACAGGTAATCATGTATAACTTTGTATCTAACTTAAATGCTTTATGGGTATGTCACATATTTTGTTTCCCCAAATAGATCATAAGCTTCTTGAGGGCAGCCTTCATAACTCAGGTTTTAATGAGTACTAACTATAATACTAGAAACACCAATACAGGATAGTAATCATGAAGAATTTAGGCTCTTTAAGATGAGCTAGAATGAAGCTCTGAACTTGAACACTCTCTCCTTTCTACCTATATTTTTCTTTTGCTCTTATCTTGATGTATAGCATTAAATTCCATAAACATATTAACATCTCCCAAATTTATATATCTAAACTTGATCTCTCTCAAACTTCCAACTCAAGTCTCTCCAGATATCTGATGAGCATCTCAACTATGTTAAAAATGAATTCCCAAACTTCTTTCCCCAAATCTGTTTTTCCCATTGTCTTCCTCATTCAGCAAATTCCATTCTTCCGACTGCTAAGAAAAAGAAAAAAACAACAACTTTGAAGTCATCCCTGACTAATCTCTTTCTCTCACCCTCTTCCCCCTATTAATCTAGCAAACCTAACCACACCTTTCTACCTCCACTGGGTATCACCCTGGACTAAGCCAACAACTTTTCTCACCTAGGTTATCGTTAATTGCTTTCTAGCTGGTCTCCATGATCCTACCCTTGCTTCCCTTCAGTATGTTCTCAATAGAGTAATCAGATGATGTCAGCAGAAATCATAAGTTAAATTTTACATAAGTAAAATTCCATGTGTCTCTTCTGCTCAAAACCCTTTTTTCTCTTACAATAATCCTTAAGGCCCTACATAATTTTGCTGCATGTTACTTCACTGGCCTCACATACTTCTAATTATTTCCATTTCACTTATTCCATGTCAGCAACATTGGACTCCTTTTGGTGTCTTAAACACATCAGGCATGTTCTTGTCCTCATCTGTGCAAATGCTGTTTCCTTTGTCTGGATCACATTTCTTGTATGTGCTTATCTCCTTCACTTCATTTAAGTCTTCTATCCTCTTTTTGAGATGGCTACAACATCTACATTACACACACACACACACACACAATCCCTTTCTCTTTTTTTTAAATCTTTTTTTTTTCTAAAATAAAGGAATTTATTTGGTAATGGTCTTACCACTACAGGATATATTGTTTCACATTTTTATCTAATTATCTGTCTTCCCCATAGAATGCAAATTGCATGAAGACATAGATTTTATATAGTTTCTTCTGTTGAGTCCCAGCCCCCGAAGGCACAGATTTTTTTTGTCTGTTTTATTCCCTGTTGTATCCCTAGCTCTAGAACGGTATCTATCTTATCATATAACAGATGCTCAATAAATAATTGTTACTTGAGTTGCATAAATGGAATCAGAAAGCATATTTACTATATTCAACTTCAGGCAAGGCAACTGACTTCTTTAAATATAAATTTTCTCAATCATAAGAATAAAAATAGTACCTATAGCAAAATGAACAAGAATTTAAAGTTAAAAACATAATACTATTAGATTAGGGCTATAGTTCAGTGGTAGAAAGCTTGCCTGGCATGTACAAGGCCTGGGGTTCAATCCTCAGCAACACATATACACACACAAAAAAAAATTAGCATCCCCCAAAATGAAATACATAGATATAATTTTTTTAAATACTTAAAAATCTATGTGAAGAAAATGACTGATTAAAAAATCAAGAACTATATAAACAAAAAGATATTTCATGTTTAAGAATGAGACAACAATATTGTTACAATGTCATTTCTTCCCAAATTGATCTATAGACTCAATGCAATCCCAATAAAAATTCCAGCAAACTATTTTATAGATATCAACAAACTAATCTTTAAGTTTATAGAGAGCAGCAAAAATACACAGAATAGCCAACACAATACTGAAGGAGAAGAACAAAGTGTCGACAACTCCAATTCAAATTTACTATTAAGCTATAGTAATCAAGACATGTGGTACTGGTGAAATAGCAGAAAAATGGATCAATGGAACTGAATAGACAACCCAGAACCACATTATTATAGTCAAACACATTTTTTTGTTTGTTTGTTTGCAATGCTGGGAATTAAACTTGGGGCCTCACACATGCTAGATAAGCACTCTCCCACTGAGTTACACATCCAGCCCAAGTCAACTGAATGTCAACAAATAACCAACGTAATAAAAAGGAGAAAAGATAGCCTTTTCAACAAATGGTGCTAGTAACTCACATGGCAGACAGTGGATCTAAACACAGACCTTAACTTTTTACAAAAATTAACTCAAAATGGATCACAGACTTAAATGTAAAATTAAAATTAAAAAACTCTTAGAACATAAGAGAAAATCTAGATGACCTTGAGTTTGACAATGACTTTTTAGAAGTAACATTAAAGGTACAATTCATGAAAGAAAGAATTGATAAACTGGATGCTACTAAAATAAAAAATTTCTACTCTGTGAAAGATACTGTGAAGAGAACAAAATGAGAAGCTATAGACTGAGAAAAATATTTTCAAAAACATATCTGAAAAAAGACTAATATGCAAAATAGACAAAGAATTCTTTTTTAATTTTTATTTTCAAAGAATTCTTAAAACTCAACATAAGAAAATAACTTAATTTTAAAATGGGTCAAAGACCTTAACAGATACCTCTTTTTAAAAATATATACAGGGGCCGGGGTTGTAGATCAGAGGTAGAGCACTTGCCTAGCATGCGTGACGCACTGGGTTCGATTCTCAGCACCACATACAAATAAGTAAAGGTCCATCAACAACTAAAAAATATTTAAAAAGTATATATATATATATATATATATATATATATGTGTGTGTGTGTATGTATTATATATATAGATATATATTATATACACACACACATACATACAGATGGCAAATAACATAAAAAAGAAGATGTCTCATATCATTTGCTATCAGGGAAATGTAAGCAACAATGGCACACAAGTACACAACTATTAGAGTGGCCAAAATCTAGAAAATTGAGAAAACTGAATGTTAGTGAGGATATGGAACACCAGGAAATCTCATTCATTAATTATAGGAATGCAAAATGGTACAGCCACTTTGAAAGACAGATTGGCAGTTTCTTAAAAAATCAAACACGTGAAAAAAATGTTTTTTAAATATTCTTACAACATGATCTAACAATCATACTTCTTGGTATTTGTCCAAAGGAGCTGAAAATTATATTCACACAAAACCTCTACATAAACTTCACAACAGTTAATTCATAAATGCCAAAACTGGGAAGTAACCAAGATGTCCCTGAGTAGGTAAATGGACAAATAAACTGGTTCACCCAGACAACTAACTGTTAGTTGGCACTAAAAACAAATAAGCTATCAAGCCACAAAAATAAATGAAGGAAACTTAAATGCACATTACTGAGTGAAAGAAAGCAATCTGAAAAGACTACATACAATACAATTCCAACTATGGACAGTCTGGAAAAGGCAAAACAATAGAAGCTGTAAAAAGATAAATGGGAAGGAAGGAAGGAATGGTAGGGTACAGAAGATTTTTAAGGTAGTGAAAACATTTTGTATAATATTACAATGATGGATATATGTAATATATTTGTCCCAATCTACAGAGTGAACCCTAATGTAAATGATAATGATGTGTCAATGTAGGTTCATCAATTATAACAAATGTACCTCTTCGGTGAGAGATACTGATATTGGAGAAGTTTTGCATGAGTATAACTTCCTCCCAATTTTGCTATAAACCTAAAACTATAAAGTCTTTCTAAAAATACTATCTACATCACCAGGTGTGGTGGCACAGGCCTGTAATCCCAGTGAGTTAGGAGGCTGAGGCAAGAGGATTGAGAGTTCAAAGCCAGCCTCAGCTAAATTGTGATGCTAAGCAATTCAGTGAGACCAGTCTCTAAATAAAATACAAAACAGGGCTGGGATGTGGGTCAGTGGTTAAGGGCCCTGAATTCAATCTCCCATACAAAAAAAAAAAAAAAATACTATCAACATGAGAGTGCTATGACAGATTAGTAAATATGAAAATTTCTTAGCACAATAACTGACATATGGTAAGTGCTCCGTATATATTGGCTACTAATGCAGTGTACACTTAAGAGACAGCAAAATCCTTGTTAAATGAATGAACCAGAAGCTGAATAATTGAATTCTAGCTACAATTATCAAATAAATATGGCTAATTATCCATGCTAAGTGATCTGCCTTCTACTGATATTTCACATTTGGATCTGGCCTTTTTTCCTAGTGTTCATTTATTGCATATACCACACCAGAGAAAATATCATTACCTCCTTTTCACAAATGAGGAAATTGGAGTAGAAATGATAAATGATATGCTCAACATAGCCTAGTTTGGGATTAACTGAGGCAGTATTAGAACTCCTACTTGATGCTTTTCCCACAAGTAATACATAATTAACAAGGACTCTTAATTAAATCAGTAATATTATTTCTATGGAAAATCCATGAGCAAGAAGTTTATCTAACTCAACCTAGTATGTGTTTCATAATTACGAGGAAAAACAAAATATATTTTGTTTGTTATGACTAAATTTTACTTTTATTCCCTCCACAGAAAACACTAAAACAACTTTGAGCCAAAAATACATGACTTTCTACAGTGTAAAGGTGTTTTTTAAATGTGTAATATTAGGCAAAATTATATAAAGACAATTAAGTTTTAATTTAAAACATTTTACCTGCTGTGATTCCTTCACTATCTATCAAAGTTACCTTAGTTCCTCTAAGTTTGAAGTTCAAAATTATCTTTAAGATACGCATTTTAAAAGAACTGGCACTTAATCCAGTTGTCCCATCAGCCTACAATTCCTCTATTCAGGCTTCTTTTATCTCCAAGTTATGGGCATACTAATGACAACTTCAAAATTCCCCATCTACAATCTTTAGAATCTAATTTCTTCAGGAAATTTTCTTGGGGGTCACTTGCAGGGTAAATGGATCTTCCTGGTTCTCAGTTGCTGACACCTTGTCTAAACATGAATGAGTTCAAATCATTCCTTCCTAAACTATCAAATTCAAGATTAGTACAGATCTGTGGACTATGCAAATACAGTTAGACATATCTTCAACTTCAAACATAATATTTTCAAGACAGAAGCCTTAAAAAAAAGGGCCATCTTCATGTTCACAACATGAAAAGTGAAATGCTAAATCAGAATAGCTCCAATTTCTCTCATGCTTTTTAATTATCAACTTTTTATTCCTAGAACCAATCTCAAGGATTATTAATACTCCCATCACTTTAAACTGTCATCGATATCATATTCCTTTGTATATGTTCAAAACTCACTGAATAATTCACTCTGAACATTTTTATAATTTTTCTACATATTTTAATGAAACAGTTTGATATATACCTGGCTCTTAAAATCCCCACTAGTAGGGACTGGGAATTTGGTTCAGTGATAGATTGCTTGTCTAGCATGCATGGGGCCCTAGATTCTATCCATAAAACCTAAAATATGTGTGTGTGTGTGTGTGTGTGTGTGTGTGTATCAGTAAGTAAACAGGACATATGAAGAGAAGGAGAGGCTGCCATTGCTGCTGCTTTTTTTTTTTGTCTCTCCCTTTCTTAACCTATTACAAGTGTCACACTGTAGGAAAAATATAGCGAGAGATATTTCATGACTGCTCTACCAAAGGAGAATCTGTTATCCCTTTCAAAATTATATAAATAAACATAAGAGAAATAATAGTTCTTTCCAAGAAGTCTTTCATTTTATATGTCCATCCTTTGGCATGTCTTTCCAATTTATTCCCCAGAATTTTAAAAACAATACTGTTTTATAATATTTCAGAATACTGCCAGTACATCCACTGTGAACTCCTCTTTTTATGATAATTTATTACTGAGAGAAACAGTATCAGAACATACTGTTTCTCTCAGTAATAAATTATTAAAGCCTGCAAAGAATAACCTATTTATATTCCTATTTTTCATAAAGCCTGCAAAGCATAACCTATTTATATTCCATGTCTTCTGCTATTAAAATAGAACCATAAGTTTCTAAGAAAAAAATAAAAATATTGAGATTTCAGATAAGAGATATGCCAACCTGTTCTATGAACCTGAAGAACAGGTCTTGATCTACCTATAACTAAGTCTCAGACTCCCCCACACTTCTCCTGACCCTTAATAGCTATTTGCTATTTCAGACATGAATACAAACTCCAAGTTTATATCTATAATCCATATCAGTGAGTGGGTACTCAGAAATAAAGTCATCAAAATTAAGGAAAGTTCTAAACCACAAAAATAAGTTGCATTTAAACAAAGTACTGAAGTATCAGGCAAGTGCCAGAATCTAAAATTCAACAAATGATAGAATGCTGACCCTAATAAAGACCAGAAAGTTCCTAGATCTAACTACCTCATTTTAATAAATGCAGCACAAACCTAAAAGCCAGCAAGCAAGAACTCAAAATGGAATTAATTACCACATGTAGTTGATTTAATCCTTTATTCATATCAATGAAAGGTAATATAAAAATAACTACTCTAGAAATTTACTTATAAAGTCAGTAAGAAATAGCTGACAGGATAGAGACAAAAGAGACAGAGAGAGACAGATAGACAGGATGGATAGATATCAGAATACTGGAAAGGGGAAAAAAGCAAAAGGAATTGTTAAGCCCAAAATCTTGATGCAGTATATAAAACAGGTATCGTCGATATTTTTTTCTGAGGAGATTTATATTTAGTCATAGATATAATTTGAAAGCTTGTAGTGAGAGAAGAATAGAGAAAGAAGCTCTCTCATAAAGATTCTCCACAGTGACTTATCTGTCTATAAAAAGGAATCATGGCTGCTGCTTCTGGCTAATGATGGTGACTAAAAGAAACAATAACAAACCACCAAGTACTCACTGTGTATTCAATGCTTTACATGTATTATATCATCAAATATTCACTGCCATTTTATGACATAGATTCCGTTATCCGAATATACAAATGTAGTTTGGGAAGATTAAGATATGAAGTCCAAAAGTCACATAGAAACAGAGCCAAGATTTAACACTGGGTCTACCTGACTCCAAAGCCAATGTTCCTATTATGTGATATGAACTCTCCAGTTAGCAATGGTGATAAGCAGCATGGAATGCAGAGAGGAAGTACCAGCATAGCAATCAAACAGATCACCTTTGAAGATCAACAATTGAGAATGACTCAATAGGGAATCCCTGATGTGCACTGTTGCACCCATCAGGTGAAATCAACCAACGGACAGAAAAAAGGAATGAGAACTGAGGCAAAGCTAATTGTTAGGCAGAATTAAATTACAAATGCAATAAAACAAGAAGCAACAAAATATGAAATGGAGAAAACTGAAGGTCCCATACTTATCTGACCTCAGTTGAAGGGACTCTGAAAAATCTTCTTTCTTTGTCCCTTTTTGTCTTTAATGATCATTATTATTCTTTGAAACTTTGATTTGCAATAAAATACTGTTCAAGACTATTCACTCTTTGAACCTGAGTTGGTTAAGTTATATCCACCCAATACATTAATGTGCCAGTTATACAACCATTCTATTTTTTTAGCAATGTACAACTTAATGAAAATAATGTTTTCTTCTTTTAAAACATTCTCCCAATTTTATGTCTATTGGCAAATCTAATCAAATTTCTATAAACAGGCACATCAATATGACATAACTAGCAAAACGGAGTATTAGAAAATTGGTAAATTTTCCATTATCCCATATCCACTAAGGTTGTATCTTAATATTACATATTACAGACAATGATATCAATATGAAAGTTCAATCATCCCTTCCAAAAGCTTAGCATAGTAAAATATAACTTCTGTTAAAATTTAATGCTATGCAGACAAAAATACAGATACAAAATCAACTTTAAAATTTATTTTAAATAAAAAACTGATGGTTTACACTAAAGATTTTATCTACATATTTTAATTTTAGCAATTAGGAATGCATAAAATCACTGTCTCAAAAACATAGCTGAAAATTTAAGTACAAAGATGTCTTTTATTTTTATTCTGTCAAATCACCAGAGTAAAATGTTGAAATATGAGTTACTACATAGTATTTGATCACCTAATACAACAAGCTTAAGGAATTAAAATAAGTAATTATCTTCCACAGATGCCTTTTTGAATCATGTACATAGGACTCCACCTAGTGGTAAGAAAATAAAAATAAAATGAAGATTAAAATGTTAAATTGGTTCACAGAAAATTAATGCTTTTATCATCAAACCAAATGTCTTAACTGAGAAACTGACTTTACTTTTATATTATTGAAGAAGCTACATTCTATAGATAAAATTAATGACCTACCAAACATATTCCACATTTTTATCTTTGTAAAGAAAAAGTTTATTTCTAACAAAAGAAAAAAACATTCACAAGGTACTATACGAAAAGGACTCTCAGCTCTGGTAACATATGAGGATATTTTTCATTAAAAAGCACATAATAACAATTTTTTAAAAGCATACAATATTCTTATACTATTTTCAGTATTTTTCCTTTCACTAAATATAAATTATAAAGAATGATTCCATCACAATATCTGGAAAGAAAATAAAATGTGTTAACTTCCTGGAAAATAATTTTTAATTTACTAAAATAATATCTATACTTTGAGAAAAGTTGGCATACTCTCAAAGTACCTAATCCTAACTTTCCCCAAATTACCTATATTTACTAGAATACTATAGTTTTCTTTTCTAGACAAAACAAAAATGGTTTTTCTCTGTCTGCAAATACTTTGCTCTCTAATAGGATGGATATACTGGTTTTGCAACCATGAGAGAATGGTCAAGACCTACGTATACATACCGTCTATTGTGAAATAGTCACCTAGAGCACTGGCTATTAAAATGATAGCCACTGACAGACTTTCCAAGGAATTTTATAAAATGTCAATCAACTGCTTTTTTAAGAAAAAACAAAGACTAGCAAGAAAATGGATTTTCAAATACTGGAAAACTAGAAAGGGAAATACTTTTAGAACTCTGGGCATTAACGATGCCTTTGACCTTTTGGTGTCAAATATATTTCTACAAACTTTTTTTAGAAAACAAAATTTCACTCTTTTATCTCTAATAAAATTGTATCAATTACTTCTAACTTCCTGTGGATGCTTCCTAATGTCATCTTATATTATATGTTTTCAAAAGATTAACCACATTTTTTTTACCAGTTCTTCAATGACACAGCAGTCTTAAATTAGTATTTTTGGCAATAAAATAAAATTTTGGCTTTTATGTTCTTTTAAGCATTCTGTACTCTTTCTGTCTACAGGCATTTTTGCTATTTTTCATTAATATTTCAAATGGCATATCAAGCTTAATTTCTAACATCAGCATTAGCATATTTCTAATACAATTTAATATTTCATATTAACAAAATGACATACTTCTTTAGCAACTGCACATTTATAATTAATTATTTTTAGATTCTGGATATATATCTTAATGGTAAGTATTAAAATGTTGGTTATTAAAATTTTTTTGAATATTAAATATATTTATAAGACAATCAACTACCCTAATAATTACCAACTTTGGACAAACTAAACATTAAAATGCTACTATGAAGACAATTTTAAAGTCATTATCAAAAAACTGTTCAGAAATTTCCAGAAGTTATTTAAACCATCCCATCCAATACATACTGCTTGCTATCAATCTCAAAATAGTTTTAAAAATATAATTTTGGTATTTTGGTAAAAATTGTCACACAACATATTATTCATTTGGCAACTGATCTAAAACTAAGATTTGAAAAGATATTCTTAAACAGAAACACAAGCATTGTTTCTCTCTTTTTTGTGTGTACGTTTGTTTTGTTTTTTGTTTTGTTGGTACTGGGGATTGAATCCAGGGTTGCTCTACCACTAAGCTCCATCCCCAGCCCTTTTTATTTTTTATTTTGAGAGAGTCACACTAAGTTGCTGAAACTGGTCTAGCACTTGTGATCCTCCTTCCTCAGCTTCCCAAATTGCTGGGATTAAAAGCACACACCATCACACTGGTTCACATAAATTGTTAAAGCTCTTCACAATGGAACATATGAACACCTCAAGTATAAGAGGGCAGTTAAACAGCAAAAAGTAAGCATCTGAAATCCAGTGAGATCTTACCATACTCAGATAAATTCATCAGCAATTCTCTGTGCCTCCTACATGGAGCCTGGAAACTAGAGGAAGTTACCTTGAAATATTTTATTTGTTCCTTACTATTCATTTTTAGAAAGTTTTTGTATTCTTGGATATATGTATAGGGAATTTAACCCAATCTTTTAGTGGAGCTCTCTCTTTAATACCAATTTTGAATCCACTTGAAATCCTGCAGTTAGAGTCAAAGGTAAGACTTGAAACACTACAACATTTTTCAGTATCCTTCAGATATAGTTAAGGCACCCAGATTTTCATTTAAAAAAATACGTAATAAACAGTGGGCTAAAATATTGTTCAAAGATAGCAAATAAATTATCACTGGGGAGAAGAGCCATTTTTCATAAAATCATATGACCTGAAATTCACCATCTGTTACTTGCTCTAAATAGCTGCTCAATCTTAGGGAAAAAATATTTCTACTACAGCTACTTAGCACCATGAACTAGCAAGAAAGAACATAATCAGTATAAAAGTATTATATCCAGTACTCCTAACACTTTCCCAATCATTTTATCAAATATTGCAGCATGAATAACAACTTTCCCATAACATTCACTAATACTTTGTAACCAGGAACAAATAAGAAATGAAATAACTCCAAAACAATAATAGCCAGATAAAGAGAAAAGAGGATTATTTTTTTAACTTTATTATTTTTTTTAAGTTGAACATGGACAATATCTTTGTTTTATTTATTTATTTATTTTATGTGGTGCTGAGGATTGAACCCAGTGCCTCATGTGTTCATGGCAAGCACTTTACTCCTAAGCCACAACTCCACCCACAAAGACAGGATTCTTTCCAACAATATTTACTAAATATTACATGACTACATATACAATAGAAACTAGAAACCAAATACAGAAAACAGGCAAAGACACAGGAAACTTTAATACAAAGAATGATTGTTCCTTACATCATTAAAATTTATCTGCACTGGGCCTAATTCTTCAAAGAAGCAGGAAAGCAAATGAAAAAGTTGTATAACGTAGATCCAAATTCTTTGATAAAGCTTACATTCAGAGGTAGGAGCTATAGCTTACCCTTTGAATCTGGGCAAATTTGCAATTATTCTGACCAACGGAATATGACAGAAATAATAAATATAGTGTGATTCAGGAAAATAGAAAAGATCGTGCAACATCCACCTGGACTTCTTTAGAAAGCCATCTATCCTGTAAGAAATCTGACTATCCTAAAAATGGGATGCTGAAGAAGTCACATGTAGGCACTCCCAATGATGGCCACAGCAACTGCCAGCAATAAAAGTGAGCCATCATGCCTGTTTAGTCCAGTTGAGCCTTCAGATGACTTCCAACTCAAACAAGTGGCTAAGAACAACCAACATCTGAGTACGACCATGCAATGGTTTGGATCTTAAGTGTTAACCAAATGTTCACATGTTGGAGACTTGGCCTTCAGGAAGTACTGTTGGGAGGTGGTAGTACCTTTAGGACATAGGGTGCAGCAGTCTGGCTGGGCACAAGATCACGAGCCACTCACACCTTGTAGATTCAAACAGCAATTCTTTATTCCTGAACTCACCCCGGCCGTCTACAAACATGTTCTGGGGAAATCCAAGTTCTGCCCACCACAATTCACGTCCCAAATACTTTCTGAATTCCACGAGAACTCAACGGGAACTCAGGCAGCAGGATACGCCCTATTCCCATCAGCCATAACCTTAAACCTGGAACTGCCCTAAACCCAGATTGTCTTAAACCCGGAAGGCCCTAAACCCAAGGAGCGAGATACTTCCTAAAACCTGCAGGATACACCCTAAACCTGGATCCACCCTCGTCCTTGAGCAGGGTCACCTTTCTCAAACACACATGCAATGTCACAGCGAATTTCCAAGGCAAGTCCATTTAACATGGGGTACGCTGGCAAGGAAATTTCGATGCGTCATTCCTACTTGGCAATGGCCCTCAGCATCAGGGCTTAGTGGGAAGTCTTATGATCATTGAGAGCATGCCCTTGAAGAAGATAGTAGGACCCCAAACCCCTTCCTCTTCCTCTATTTTGCAACCTGGTCTCAAAGTGAGAGGTTCTTCTCTACCATGTGCTCTGGCCATGATATACTGCCTTGCCACACACTTAAAAACAATGAGTCAACCAATCATGGGCTGGAACCTTTGAAACTATGAACAAAACAAACCTTTTCTCTTAATGTGATATCACAGGTATCTGTTATAGTAACAGAAAGCTGGCTAACATAAATCACATAAGAGATGCCAAACTACAACTTCCCATCCGAGACCTTCCTGAATTCCTAAATAAAGGTCTCCAAGTATGAGACAAATTTTTTAGACATTTGCATAAAATGCTTAAAATAGTATTACATTAAAACCTTTTTAAAGATAATTCCCCTCTTCTTAATTTTTTTCCTTTTGGCATTAACCCTTTTTGGTACTATTCTAAACTTTTTTTGCATTCCTGGGAACCTCTTCTCCTACCATATGCCCCAATACTAATCTTAAACTTCCTTCAAATTTCAACTCAAAGACAGTTTCTCCAGGATAATTTCATGAATAGATATAATGTATAACTTTTGCTTTACCTGGAATTTTTATAGCTTTTCTACATAAAACCTATACTATACTTTTATTTTTTATTTAATTCATAAGTGCTGTGAAGATACAAACTGGAAATCTTAATAAAAGAAAAAGGTTCACTAGAGGGCACCCTTCACCAAAAAGTATTCCCCCCAAAATCTAATCTTTTACTACTTCATCAAAGTATTTTGTGAATCTCATAATTAACACTATGAAAGCAAACTAAAAGTGATATTTCTCTATTTTTGAAGCTATTTTGTTAACTATTGCTTTAATATAATTATTAAAATGACAGAACTACAAAACACTATAAGAATTCTCTAATCCCAGGGTCTTAGGAGTAAATATGAACAATATGGCATAGGATAAACTTTTATATATTGTATTGTGCCTGACATATAATAGACACTTGGGTACTGAAAGAACACACATAAAAATAATTTTAGTTTGAATTTAAAGTCAGTTTGAATTTAAAATAAATACATTAAAGTACATGTAGTAGCCGGGTGCAATCGTGCACTCTTATAATCCCAGCAGTTGAGATAGGAGGATAACAAGTTCAAGGCCAGCCTCAATAACTTAGCAAGACCCTGTCTCTAAATTTTTTTTTAAAGGGCCAGGGATGTAGCTCAGTAGTTAAGCACCCCTAGGTTCAATACCCTTGGAAAAAAAAAGATACGTAGTATACTGAAAACTGATGAAAAATTAGCACTGACTCATAAATCTAAAAAGAATTAGCAATCAAATATGAATAAAAAACGTATTTTATTTATGTCCTTCATCAGCATTTGGAAACCTACAGATGATTTTTATGATGTGTTCATGCTAAAATTACTGAATGAAAAATACCCTAAAATTTCTAACAGATCTATGAGATTTTCAACCTACTTCTAAACTAAATAATAACATTAGCCTTCTTACAGGAAAAGTACCTTAAGTAAAGCTAATATTTTTAAAAATATTTTTGAGGTCCTGGAAAAGGTATCATTGTACAAAATATATTCTGAAGTGAAAACAAAAACTTTACTAAATTGCAGAAAATATTAAGAATGAAAGCCAGGGCTGGGGTTAGCTCAGTTGATAGAGTGCTTGCCTAGTTATATAAGATCCTGATTTTGATCCTCAGCACCACACACACACAAAAAAAAGTCAAATGCAGATGTATTTAACTCTAACTCTGGAAGAAAGAACCTCCCAAAAAAATATAGAGTACAGGGGCTGGGGATGTGGCTCAAGCGGTAGCGCGCTCGCCTGGCATGCGTGCGGCCCGGGTTCGATCCTCAGCACCACATACCAACAAAGATGTTGTGTCCGCCGAGAACTAAAAAATAAATATTAAAAATTCTCTCTCTCTCTCTCTCTCTCTCTCTCTCTCTCTCTCTCTCTCCTCTCTCACTCAAAAAAAAAAAATTAAAGCAATACAATTAACTTTAAAATATATATATAGAGAGAGAGAGAGTACATATTAACATATAATACACATTTACATATAAATTATCTATTTATAGGTATTTGCAGATTATTGACATTCAACTTTTATTAAAAATTAAAAATGAATTTCTTATAAATCTCTAGGCATAAAACAATTTGAAAATCTTTAAAGGTATTTTAAGAAAAACAAAGTTTCTTGCAAAAACATGTTTCTCGGGCTAGGTTTGTGGCTCAGCGATAGAATGCTTGCCTAGTATGTGTGAGGCCCTGGGTTCAATCCTCAGCACCATATAAGAAGAAATGAATAAAATAAAGGTATTGGGTCCAACTACAACTAAGATAAATAAATAAAACATGCTTGTCTTTACCAAAAATATGTCCAGGACCCTCCTTGCCAAAGATGGCCTAGATTGAAAAGGATAAAGGAAATCCAGATGAGACTTAACATCAGCAGTCACCTCAACATCAGTATGATGGCAACTTCAATACCAAATGCAAACACTTAGAAAACTCTAAACCATAAAAATGTCGAGACAAAAGCATCAGATCCACCATCTGAGAATCCATCTACTCCAGAGGGTAAAGTATGGCAGAGCTGAATAACAATGGCTCACCATCTCTACCATCATCTGGTTTAGTCATCCAACAAGACAAAAGTAATATGAAATTGCAACAATAAGAAATGAATAAAAGACTGCAGCTTGAAGATCTTCAGTGATTACTTTATATCTACTAATAAAGTAACTAGAACTATCTGCATTATCTCTGTAGCCCGTAACTTTTATTATTTTTACCTAAAGATGTTTCCTTTTGACAATGTCAAATATAAATATATTAAAACAAATATATAATAACTTACACATATTTAATTTTTATAATGTGTTTGTCAAAAGACAAATAATTTTTTTTACCAATTAAATATATTCAAAAGTAGTACAGAGGAAAACAGAAACATGGTTACTCTAATAGAAAGCTGATCCCAACTCACATTATTGATCCTTATCACAGAGTCTCCTTCCCTTGGTTATTTCACAGCTTTGCAACAGGAGAGAAAACAAGTTAAGAAGAGTACTGTGCCCACTCAAAAGCAGACTGTAAGTAGGAAAACAAAACATAATATTTACATCTGTGCTCATCATTTGTAATCTACAAAGCTATTTTGCATGCATCATTGTACTTGATCCCAAGAATTCTGAGGAACTCTACATCATAACTGGTTTTATATCTACTGACAAATTTTTTAAAAGTGAGGCTCAGAGAGGTTAAGGAATTTGTTCAACACCATATAGCTACTAAAAGGTCAGAGCTAAATATATAAATCTTGACCTCATAAGGAATGTTAGAGGATACCACAGGGGGGGCAGAGGGAAGGTAAAGAAGCTCATGGCAAAAATTGCCACTCAGTTGCTGAAATTATTTCTTAAATATGCCAGGAGTATGTTCATTGATCATTTCTACAATTTCTTTCTTAGTAGTGGGGCAATGCCTCAGTTAATGAATTCTTTTAAAATTAAGCTCCTGCTAGTGAAGTGGACAACACTAAAAGAATAATACACACACCCTCACAAACCACACAAAGGGGAGTAGCCTGCCTTCACAGTCAGGCATAACAATAAAAATAAATAAATAAACCACTGTACAGATACTACACCTACCCTACCAAACTAAAAAGAATCAGCCCTTCCAATAAGTGAGCACTAAAAACAAACTTGCTGTAGGTTCTTTTTCACCACTGGAATGAATGAATAAGGATAGAAACAAAAAGGGAAGGTAAGGAATGATTACACCGTTTTGTTTTACATCATTTAGAAATGAAAAGAGTGTGGATAGGGTAAAACTTCAGTGATTTCTCTTGTACCAAGCAGCCCCCATCTCCTAGAGGGAATAAGCTGGAGACTGTCCTTATTATAGCTTCCTGAGATCTGTTTAGGAATTAAAGGAAGAAGATACCTCCATCACTTTTTTGGAGTTTATTTCAGGATCTGAGCCTCCTCTGACGTAGCACAGGTTCAATTCTGGTCATATTCCTTACTGCTCCCAAACTTAAATAAAGCCTGTTTTTCAAGTTTAGTTTTAATGTTTTTGACATTGCAGGTTTTATTATCAGATACTCTAAGATTAGAAGGCAAAACATAGTAATTACAGGCTTAGGCTCTGGAGTCAAATGGCCTTCATTCATTTAGCTCTAGTACTTAACTGAACGCCTGGAGCAAATCACCTTATAGTCCCTACCTTGATTTCCTCATTTGCAAATGGGTATATAATGGTACCTCATTTGCTTCTTGTGAAGTAAATTACGTAAAAAGATAAACTGAAGTGTTTAAAACTACAGCACATAGAAAATAGATACTATTACAGTTATTACCCAGAAGATCACTTTTACCTCTAGGAACAAAGATCTTGACTAGGAAATTAGAGTTAATATAGAATTTTACAAAAAATAAGAAACACCTGAATGTGCAACATAAGGAAATAATCAGGTATATGTGCTTTAAAATGTAATAAACCATTAAAAATTTGGCTTGTAGAGTGCATGAAACAGCATTTTGACAGATATTGAACAGTACTGATTTTGAACAGGATAAACACAAAGGAAAAATCTGGAAATATGCACACTAAATATTAATTCAGTATTCTGAGTAGAAGAATTTTAAGTAAATTTTATAAAAATATATTTGTTCTGGGAAATATTTTAAATGAATAATTTTTGTTTGTTTGTTTTGGTGGTACTAGAGAATGAACCCAGGGCCTTGCACAACCCTTTTATATTTGAGACAGGATCTTACTAACTTATCTAGGCCCCCTTGAACTTGCAATTTTCCTGCTTTAGCCTTCCAAGTAGCTGGGATTAGTTTGGTTTTTGTTTTTTTGTTTTCTGTTTTGTGGTACTAGGGGATGAACCCAGGTACTTACACAGGCTAGGCAAGTGCTCTGAAACTGAGCTATATCCCCAGCTAACATTTAATTTTTGTTTTTGTTTTTGTATACTAAGGATTTAACTCAGGGACACTTAACCACTGAGCCATATCCCCAGCCCCCCTTTTTAAAAAATATATTTTATTTATAGACAGGATCTCACCAAGTTTCTTAGGGCCTCACTAAGTTGCTGAGGTTAGCTTTGAACTTGTGATGCTCCTGCCCTAGCCCCTTAAGCTTCTGGGATTACAGATGTGCACCACCAAGCCTGGCACATTTAATATTTTTATAATCAGAAAAGAAGGTACTCTGATTTGGGTGGAGAAAACATGATGAAAATTACATACAATGAAGTTTGCCTTCATTCAAAAAATCTTTGACAAGGGCCATTTATAGTGGCACATGCCTATAATCCCAGTAATCTGGGAGGCTGAGGTAGGAGGATCACAAGTTCAAGCACAGCCTCAGCAACTTAGTGAGACCCTAAGAAACTGTGTGAGAACCCATTTCAAAATAAAAAAAAATAACAAGGGCTGGGGATGTAGCTCAGTAGTAGAACACCCTGGGTTCAATCCTCAGTACCAAAACTATTTTTTTAAATTAACAGTAGGAAACATTTCACATGGTGAATATCATAAATCCATTCAGTAAATGTTCAATAAATATTTACTGCATGCCTACAACAATAGAAAAAAACTAGAACTGGTATAAATAATGATTGTTCTTTAGTAGGAATAAAAGGGAATTTTTTCTCTTTGTTCTAATTTTTCAAGTTTTTCTATAATAAAGGTATTTGTTTTTCATCAATTTGATTCAAAAAGAATCCAATAAGAGTATGTTATACCCATGTTATTCTGCTACCTAATATAACAGGAAATAAATAAACATATATATCAACCATGGGTCTCAAGGACAATTTCATCAGGCCTGTATTTAAGATACACATATGCATACATATACTAAGACATACATTTACCCACAACTAACTAACACTGTATAGAACTTAAAAGTCCATGATGGAAGAAAGAATCCACACAAACAAAAAATAATGTGTGTGTATCCTTGTAGAATGTGTGTGTCTACGATGCAAAAATTTCATAGAGGAAGAAGGACCTACAATGGGAATTTAAAAATAGGTAAATATTTGCATAAGTGGAGAAAAAGGAAGGCAAAGACAGACAAGAAAGAAGATGGCATTATAAAAAGGCAATTAAAATGTTTAACTTATATAAAGGATATCATCTATTATTAGTATGAATTCTATTATAATTTTTAAAATAGCAAATCTTTATTTGGGCTGTGGCCTAAGGGTGGCAAGATCCTCCTCAGTGATTCTAACAAAAGTTATAGATCTCCTCAGAAAAGCATAAGAATGAAATTGGAATAGATACCTTCTCCATGAGAACTATTGCCCATCCACAAGGCTAAGTAGAGCAGCACAGTCTCTTCCAATCCCTTCACATTGCATCAGGAGTATACAACTAATCTAAGTTCAATCTGAAAACACTTTTTCAGAAATTTTGAACTAGAATTTTAATGATCATCTCAGCCCTCAATCTAATTTTCAGCTTGTGTAATAACATAAAAAATACTGAGAAGCACTACCATATTATAATCCAGAAATAAGGGTCTCAAGACATACTTTAAATTAACAGACTCCTAAGGAAAAGAGCAAGTCAAACAGTTCTGCAGAATAATGAGGCTATATGATAATGCATCTAACTTTTACACACTTTTAAATTTTTTTCAAAACATCTATAATATTGTACTGTTAAGAGTTTAGGATAAGACATGTATCTTAAAATTCTGCTGCTGGATATCCAAACCTAATTAGGTATCCTGTAGTTAAAGAATAATTTTGAGTTTCTAACAAATCCTGGGGAGGAGGAGGAATACAAACACAGAATCCATGTCTTTTCAATATAGAACAGTGAAAAAAGATTTCTTGCTTACAAAATATTCACCTCCTGTGAATTTTCCCATGAAATATCTCATCTAGTTTGCTACATGTGTTTTAAAATGCTTTATAAAATAACAACCAGGTGCTTCCTCAAATACAGTTGAAGATATTCTGCCAAACTATTTTTAAATTACAGAGCTAACATACCTTATTTTTTTAAAAGGGATATAAGTAGCTGGGGATAGAACCCAAGGCCTTGCACATCCCCAGCATCCAAACAAACAATAAAAAGAGACCATATAACCTGTCAAAGCATCAAGAATAAGCAAATAAATAAATAAAGGATTGTTTTCAATGTATTTCAAAGTTTAATTTTTCTTGCCTTGATTTCCTCTGTGCAATTTCTGTGACTTTGTTCTCACTAATAGTATCTTGTTCCCAGGCACAGGAAAGAACTTGGTGTAGTTTGTTAATTAACATTACTTCCTATAACTAAAGTTAACCTTCTGTAGTACTAACATTAAGGCTCACTACCATTCTGGATATCAGCATAGCACAATTGCTAATGAACATCCTTTATGGTGAAACCTAAATTTGTAATCAGCCAACACAGATTTGCAATAGACTTCCTCCTTCCTGTTTTCACATTCCTAACCAAAGAGATGTCTCTTCCTGTTGACTTTTGTGCTACTTGGTAAAATGTAAAAGATAAGAAATAGAAATAACAATATATACTTATTTGATTTTTCCTCTTGGATAAATAATTGCTAAAATAAATTTTAATTCACAAAGTTTAAATAATTAATCAGATTAATAAATATGGCCATAGATTATTTTCCTAGAAGACTTTAGAAAATTAAACAAAAATATCAGATTACATACGGCAGAACTAATATGCATTTTGCCAAATGACTTAAGAGATGAACTATATAATCTGCCAAAGTCTTTTATGGAAATATTAATCTACAATTATGGAGAAATATGCTTAAGGGTTTACTTCTCAACAAAGCAACAAAAAAATACATTTGTCTCTGTGGAAAACAAAACTAAAATAAGAGACTTAGAGTTTACACATTTTGTTATGCTAAAAATTACAAATGAAGTAGTCTACAAATATTTTCATTTTTCAAAAGCAAAGATGTAACATTAATATATTTTTACCCAAAACATCAACAACAAATTTTCAAGAAACAAACATTACAGGAGATATAAGGGACAAATAAATCAATAAAAAGGGACTTTAATACATCTTTCTTAATCCAAGAAAGATCAAGTGAAAAATAATATGAGGCTTTAGAAGATATAACAAACTTAACTAAGTGTGCATGTATTTGAAACTGTTAATCCTGATAAAAAAGAACATACCTTCCTTTCAAGAATATATGAAATAATCAGAAAGCTAACCATATATTAAGCCACAAATAAAATGTAATGATTTTGAAAAATAGAAATAATTTAAATAGACTAATCTAAATATACTGTAATAAAACTAGAATGTTTTTAAAACTTTTGGATTAAAAGGAAACTACAGGGGCTGGAGTTGTAGAGTGGTAGAGCACTACAGTGGTACAGCACTTGCTTACCATGTGTGAGGCACTGGGTTTGATCCTCAGCACCACATAAAAATAAATAAATAAAATATTTCTAAAAAGTATTTTTTAAAAAGGAAAATACCAAAATAAAACAGCAGAATTTCTTTAAAATAGCAATAAGGAAAATAAAATATATAGAATATGGCTAGAGAAAAAACAGACGTATAGCAAAATCATCAGATAAGCATTAGTTATATCAGTGAATGTTAAAAGATACAAAATATAAAAAGCTAGAAAAAAGAATAAAAGAAGCAGAATCAATCATTAAAGAGCAGAAATCAAGTTAGAAAATTAGTGGAACTAATAGATCCAAAATAAGTTTATTTTTAATGAATCAACAAAATAGACAAACCGTACACTAACCTACTAAAGGAACAGGAAATGGGTAAAACTGCAAATATCCAAAAGTACAACTGACAATAGGCATGTAATTATGAAATACAGAAGAAATTATAAAAATGTAAAATTATGATCATATTGCATGACTATTCAGATGTATTTCATAAATTTAAAGAAATTAATAAATTTTCAAACGTATACAACTTATTGACCATCTAGAGACAGAAAAACAGACCAATTACCACAGAAGAAACAGAGAAAGGAGACAGAAAACTCCTTACCCACAAAGCCCAAGTCCCAGTTGATTTTCACTGGGGTGATTCTAAGAAACCTTTAAAGATCAGATAATACATTATGCAAAGCACAGAAAGAGCAAAAAATCCCATTTTGTTGAATGAAATGGGCATACCATTGATTCAAAGATCTGAAAAAGACTGCACCAAAGAAGAAAATTTCAAACCAATTTCACTTAAAAATATCAATACAAAACAAATCATTGAAAGCATACTAACAACAGACTCCAATAGGACACTGAAAGAGCAAATCATAACCAAGTGAGAATTATTCTATGATGACAAATATTTCAATAAGAGGAAATCCATTGATAAATTCAATTATATTGATGAAGCCAAGAAGAAAAATCATATGACCATCTCCAAAGTTGCAGGAAAAATATCTAACAAAATTTAACAGCATTTCTTGTTAAAAACACTAAAAAAAATGGATATGGATGGATACCTCTTAAACATTGTAAAATATAAATACCTCAGCCCAAAAGCTAATGAGGAAACACCAGAAGCTTTTCTGCTAAAGTGGAGAAAAAGATGAAGATGCTGACTGCCTCAGCTACATGTTAAGTATCTCTAATTTCAAATGTTTGGGACCACAAGTGTTTCAGATTATCTCTTCTTTTAATTTTTTTAATTTTGGGAAATGTATTATATAATAAGATATCATACATATAGCCAGAGATAATTTAATAGTTTTAACAGTTGTGTTTATTAAATAAAGTTTCATTGTGCGGAATTTCCCCCTGGTGGCATCATACTGGTGATCAAAAAATTTCAGATTTTGGAGCATTCTGGATTTCAGATTTTCAGATTAAGGATGCTCAACCTGTATTATGTTGCAATTTCTTTATTAAGCTATTAAAGTTGATAAGAAAAAGCAATCCAAGATTTAAGAAACAGAAAGGAAGAAATAAAGTTATTTCTAAATGCAGGTTATTTTATTTTATAACTAAAAAACCTAACAGAACCAGTAGAGGAAAACTGCTACAAATAATAAGAAAACTTTAAATAGCATTTAACAGTTAAAATTTAGTATACAGGGCTGGGGATAGCTCAGAGGTAGAGCACTTCTAGCATGCACAAGGAGGCCTTGGGTTCAATGTGCAGATAATATACAAAGATCACTAGCATTTGTATGTGTGCACACATGTTAATGTGTTTTAAGTCAACTGTCACTATAAAAAATATCTGAGATAATTAACTTAAAAAGAGAAAAGGTATATTCTGGCTCAGTTTTGGAGATTGCAGTCTTTGATTGGTCCCATTTCTTTGGACCTACAGTAACCCAGCATATCATGTGGCAGAGCAAAACTGTTCTGCCTCAAGAGTCAGGAAGCAGAATAGGAAGAGAAGGAGCTGAGATCCCACAATCCCTTTAAAGGTATGCTTCAGTGACCTAAGGTCCTCCAACTAGGCCTCACTTCCTAAAGGTTCCATGCCTCCCAAAAGATTCACCCCAAGTATAAAATATTTAACACATGGACCTTTGGGGAACACTTATCCAAACTAACTTTGTTTGTTTGTGTGTGTATGTGTATATGAATGTGTATGTGTACATACTAGTTACTAATAAATATATATACATTCGAAAACACCCAAGAAAAATAACAAGAAATACAGTCATGTGTCGCTTAACAACAGGGATATGTTCATTCATTCTTTTTTCTTTTTTGTGGTACTGGGAATCAAAGCTAGAACAACACATACTACATGCTACACATAGACAAACTACCCCTTGTCCCGCAGAATACGTTCTAAGAATTGCACTGTTAGATGATTCTGTCACTGTGTAAACATTGTTGAGTATACTTAAATGAACCTAAGTAGTAAAACCTATTTTCAAATTTTTAAAAAAACTTTTTTGTCAAAAACTAAGGCACAAGATTGAGGGTGTTGCTCAATTAAAATCTAGACACAGGGGGAGGGGCTGTGGCTCAGTGGTCCGCATTTGCCTGGCATGTGTGAGGCACCAGGTTCCATTCTCAGCACTGCATATAAATAATAAAATAAAAGTCTATCAACAACTAAAAAAATATATCTTAAAAAAAAAAAACTAAGACACAGAGTTGAGAGTGTAGGTCAGGGGTAGAGTGCTTGCACAACACAAGATCCTGGGTTCAATCCCAAGGGAAGGAAGGAAGGAAGGAAGGAAGGAAGGAAGGAAGGAAGGAAGGAAGGAAGGAAGGAAACCTAAGACAAACACACCCCTTAATCTTGGCTACACAGGGTCAGAATTATTATTAATACTGTCTTCCACTTGAATATCTTGTCTCACTAAAAGGTCTTCAGAAGCAGTAACACAAATAGAGCTATCATTTCCTACGATGATAATTCCTTCACCTCCTGAAGGACTTGCCTGAGTCTATTTTACAGCTAACTTCTTTTTTCAAATAGAAGGGCTAAAAAAAAAAAAAATAGAAGGGCTATACTCTAAAATAATGATTAAAAATATAGCACAGTAAATATATAAAGAAGTAACATAGTCATTCATTATCAAGTATTACAAAATTGTATGTGCTATGCTTTTATATGACTGGATACAAGTTTCTCTACATCAGCCTCACCACAAACATGAGAGTAATGCATTCATTGCACTGTGACATTACCAGGACTATTACATCACTAGGTGATAAGAATTTTTCAGCTCCATTATAATATTTTTTTAATTTTTAAATTTTTTTAAATAAATGACAGCGGAATGCATTACTATTCATATTACACATATAAAGCACAATTTTTCATATCTCTGGTTGTTTACAAAAGTATATTAACACTAATTCATGTCTTCATACGTGTACTTTAGATTATGATGTCCATCACATTATAATCCATATAATTCCATTATAATCTTATGGGACCACCATCATATGTGTGTTGTTGACCAAATATCATTATGAGACGTATGACTGTATCAACACATAATCTTAAGGAATTCTAAAAGTTATTTATGAAAAACTTTTAACCTAGAATATGTTCTTGGATAGGAAGATTCAATAACACCAAGATGTAGGTTCTCTCTAATTAATTTATAAATTAAGTTAAATCCCAATAAAACACTTTAAAGATTTTTTTTCGAGAGCTAGACAAGTTGATTATTAGGTTCATTTTTCATTAACATGTTCTAAAACTAAAGGCTCTGTAAGCAAAACATGTTTTGAAAATAATTTCCAAGATTTAGGTAACTTGAAACCTTAATATTTAATTAATATATAATCATTACCTAGTTAATTTTTAAGCACAGGAGAACACTAAAAGACAGACTACTAAACATATATAGATTTATACACTTAGGTTTCTTATTTTTATATGCTTACAGAGCCTTTAGTTTTAGGACATGTTAATGAAAAATTTGCCAGTTTAAAGTATAAAAAGGATATTCTGTGGTTGTAGGAAACTGTATTTGTATGAACTTTACCAGTACAGTAAAATGCTTGCATACAACAGTTCTAAATGTTCTGCTCCAGGGGTTTCAATGTGAAATATAAATTAGTTTGTTCAAAAAGTTAAAATCAGTACCTGAGGCTATGAACACTCTTGAGAAAATCGTGACCAAAAAACACAACTGAGTATGTGCTTTTGTTTTTCAAGAAAAAAGTCATTTTATCCTAAAGCAGTTCTCAAAATTTTTTGTTCTTTTATAGACTTAAAACTCCAAAAAGCTTTTATATAAACAATATTTTTTTCCAAACACTAAGTTAATCTTTATTACTCATGTGTGCAAGCAAAACACAAATACATGTTTTCTCCTTTACTACTTTTGAGCTTTTTTTATTATTAGTTATTCAAAACATTATAAAGCTCTTGACATATCATATTTCATACATTTTCAATCAATATTTGTTGCATTAATAATTAAAACAGAGAAATAGATCAGTCCAGGAGAACTATGTGACTTGCACAGTGATGCTATGATGAGAGGAAGAAAGAGAGTTTTACTGTGTTAACTATAAAAAAAAACTGGGCATTATTTTTGTAAAAAGAAAGAAATAAAGGGAAGGAGAGAGGGACAGAGGGAGAGGGAGGGAGAGGGGAAGGAGAGAGAGAGAGAGAGAGAGAGAGAGAGAGAGAGAGAGAGAGAGAGAGAGAAAGAGAGAGAGAGAGAGAGAGAAATAACCAAAACTCCAATAGTAGATGTGAAATGACAGAACAAAAAAAATCAATGAACTTCAACATAAGCTAACATATGCAACTCAAAAGAAAAAAATAAAGAAAATAAACATTGCCGCAAAGAAATATGGACACCATTAATCACACCAACACTCATGTCATGGGAGCACCAAAGCTGATAAGAGAAAGGGGCAGAAAATCTGTTGGAAAAAATAATGCTTATTCTTTTCCTAAATTCAATGAAAAACATTAATCTACACATCTAAGATCAAATAACACCAAGTATGATGAATATAATACACAGAGAACAGTAAAATAATATGAGATAAAGGAAATACACTGAAACAAAAAAAAAATTCATCATACACAAGGGAAAAAAATGGAGGCTAAAAGAATGACATATTCAAAATATAAAAAGGAAAAAAAAACTGTCAACCAAGAATTTTATAGCCAGCAAAAGTTTCTTTCAAAAATGAAGATAAAATAAAGATATCCCCAGATAAACAAAAATAGAGAATTAGTTACCAGCAGACCAGTCTTAAAACAAATGGCATTTCATCAAGATCAAGAGTAACCCTGAGTAGCAATTTGAACACACAGACACACAAAGAGCCCTAGTAAAAGTAACTATATAATTATATAGTATAAATATATATTTCTTCTTCACATTTCTCTTAACTGATTTAACAGCTGACTTCTCAACTACATAAAACTGTATGCATAATTTGTAATGGAGGGCACATAGTATGTAGAAATATAATTAATTGACCATAAGAGCACAAGGGGGAGTTTATGAGCAAAGCTGTATTAGAATCAGAAAATGACACAAGATGACAGCTAAACACCCAGCAATAAATGAAGAAAATCATAAATGGAAAATTAAAAGATTAACATAACAAACTCTATAAACATATTCACTCCTTTTTCTTAGTTTCTTTAAAAGGACAAAAAGTTATAACAATGTATTATTATATTTATAACATGTAGATATAAGATTATAACAATATAGCAAACAAAGAATAGAGCTATATAGGAGTACTATTTCTGTATCTCACTGGAATTGAGTTAAAATAACAGATCTGAAGCAGTTCTGAGAGCAAGTACTGCAACAAAACTTTTGAAAAAGATTATTAAAGTAATTAAATATTGCACTAGAAAATAATTAATGCAAAAGAGGATATAAAACAGGGGCTGGGATGTGGTTCAGAGGTAGAGCGCTTGCCTTGCACATGTGAGACCCTGGGTTCCATCCTCAGCACCACATTAAAAAATAAACAAATGAAATAAAGGTGTTGTGTCCAACTACAACTAAAAAATAAATATAAAAAAAAAATTTTTAAAGATAAAACATATAAAAAAACAAAACAACAAATATAAATCCAATTGTATATATAACATTATATATAAATGAACTGAACAATCCATTCAAAATGCATAGACTATCAAACTGGATAAAAAATAAGATCCAATGATGTGGTATCTAGAGGAGGTATTTTATATTTAAAGACAAAAAGGTGCTGAAAGTAAAAGGCTAGAAATATATATGTATCATGAAAAGAATAAGCACAAGTTGGAATAACTATACTAATATCAGACAAAACAGACAATTCTAGAGATAAAGGAGGATATTTTATGGTGGTAAAAGTGTCACTCAACCAAGACTATATAATTAATATAAAAATATATACACCTAACAACAGGGTACAAAAAAACATGAAACAAAAACTATTCATTACTCAATAATGAATAGAACAACTACACAGAAGACCAAAAAGGAAATAAGAGACTTGAAAAAAATATGTATCAGCTAACAAGACCCTAGATATGTATAAGATTCTCCACCAAACAACAGGTGGTACCTATTTTTCTCAAGTGCACATGGAATATTCTCCAGAAGAGACCACGTTAGGACATAAAGGAATCCTCAATAAATTTTAAAAAACTGAAATCATACAAACTATTATCTCTGACTGCTACAAAATGAAACTAGAAATGAATAAGAGAAGAACATTTGGGAAATGCACAAATATATGGAAATTAAACAACATACTTCTAAATAAACAATAGTTTAAGGAAGAAATCTCAAGGGGAAATTTAAAAAAATACTGTGAGATAAATGAAAATGAAGACACAATACCAAAATTTTTTAGATAAAGTTAACACCATGCTTGGAGGGAAATTCTATAAAAGCCTATACAAAAAAAAAAAAAAAAAAAGAAAGAAAGAAAAATCTTAAATCACTAATCTAAACTCCCACCATAAGACACTAATAAAAAAAAAAAAGCAAACTAACTCAAAACAAATAGAGAAAGGGAATAAAGATTAGATCAGATATAAATGAAATGATAGGGGGCTGGGAATGTGGCTCAGGCGGTAGCGCACATGTCTGGCATGCGTGCGGCCTGGGTTCGATCCTCAGCACCACATACCAACAAAGATGTTGTGTCCGCCGAGAACTAAGAAATAAATATTAAAAATTCTCTCTCTCTCTCTCTCTCTCTCTCTCTCTCTCTCTCTCTCTCTCTCTCTCTCTCTCCCCCCTCTCCTCTCTCACTCTCTAAAAAAATAAATAAATAAATAAGAGAAAATGAATAGAACAAAGAGTTAGTTTTTTTAAATGATCGACAAAATTAACAATCCGATTGAAGAACTAAGGAGAGTCAAATTACTAAACTCAAGCATTACCCTAGTACCAAAGCCAGCTAACGATCTCACAAAAAAAAAGAAAGAAAGAAAATTACTGACCAATATCCCTTATGAATACAAACATAAAACTCCTAAAAAAAAATACTAGCACACCCCCATAGTATAGTAAAAGAATTACATATTATAACCAAATAGGTTTTATCCTGGGAATGCAAAAGTGGTTCAATATATGAAAATCAATCAATGGTAATATACCGTATATAAAACAGAACTAAATGGGAGGTAGACATGATCATATCAAGTGAGTGAACATTAACTCATAATATGATATCTTATTTTCATGCAAAAAAACATCAGAAGAAAACGACAGATCAATATCTCTTATGAATACACATGCAAAATCCTCAACAAAATCTAGCAAACAGCTGGCAAAAAAATAAAAGAGCTATATATTATGGACTATGACCAAACTGGATTTATCCCACAAATATAAGATTGCTTTATATCTTAAAATTAATTAATATAATACACCATATCAACAGAATAAGGGACAAAAACCATTCTGATCACATCAGATGTGGAAAAATCATCTAATAAAATTAAAAACTCCTTTTTTTGTGTGCCGAAAGACCATTTTCATTCAAGTTTTCAAAATACACCTGCAAAAGTACAATTCTAAATTTTACTTTAAAAAACATGTTCTCATCATGTTTCTTTGTCTAAAAATAACTGGGAGATTGAAATGTAAGTTTTTCTACCCAATTTTTCTAACACATTGAGAAATAAATCTATTATTTAACATTCTCTTTTTAAATGAGGGGTTATTTTCTTTCTTTCTTTTTTTGCATTACAATTCTTATTACACATATGGAGCACAATTTTTCATATCTCTGGTTGTATATAAAGTATGATGTTCACACCAATTTGTGTCTTCATACATGTACTTTGGATAAAGATGTCCATCACATTCCACCATCCTTACTAACCCCCTGATCTCTCCCTTCCCCTCCCACCTCTCTGCCCTATATAGAGTTCATCTATTCCTCCCATGCTCCCCCTCTCTACCCCACTATAAATCAGTCTCCTTATATCAGAGAAAACATTAACCATTTGTTTTTTTTTTTTGGGGGGGGGGATTGGCTAACTTAACTTAGCATTATCTTCTCCAACACCATCCATTTACCTGCAAATGCCATGGTTTTATTCTCTTTTATTGCTGAGTAATATTCCATTGTCTATATTTTCCACATTTTTTATCCATTCCTCTACTGAAGGGCATCTAGGTTGGTTCCACAGTTTAGCTATTGTGAATTGTGCTGCTATAAACATTGATGTGGCAGTGTCTCTGTAGTATGCTGTTTTTAAGTCCTTTGGGTATAGACTGAGGAGTGGAATGGCTGGGCCAAATGGTGGTTCCATTCCCAGTTTTCCAAGGAATTTCCACACTGCTTTCCATTTTGGCTAACCCAATTTGCAGTCCCAGCAGCAATATATGAGTGTACCTTTTCCCCACATCCTCACCAACTCTTATTGTTGTTTGTCTTCATAATAGCTGCCATTCTGATTGGAGCAAGATGATATCTTAGAGCAGTTTTGACTTGCATTTCTCTAATTGCTAGTGATGATGACATTTTTTCATATATTTGTTGATTGATTGTATATCCTCTTCTGAGAAGTGTCTGTTCAGGTCCTTGGCCCATTTATTGATTGAGTTATTTGTTTTTGTTTGTTTGTTTTTTGGTGCTTAGCTTTTTGAGATCTTTATATATCCTAGAGATTAGTGCTCTATCTGATGTGAGGGGTAAAAAATTGCTCCCAAGATGTAGGCTCTCTATTCACCTCACAGATTGTTTCTTTTGCTGAGAAGAAACTTTTTAGTTTGAATTCATCCCATTTATTGATTCTTGGTTTTAATTCTTGTACTATAGGAGTCTTATTAAGGAAGTTGGAGCCTAATCACAGATGATGAAGATTAGGGCCAACTTTTTCTTCTATTAGACAGAGTCTCTGGTTTAATTCCTAGGTCCTTGATCCACTTTGAGTTGAGCTTTGTGCATGGTGAGAGATAGGGGTTTAATTTCATTTTGTTGCAAAAAAAAAAAAAATCTCAACAAACTAAAAATACAAGAGAGCTTCCTCAACCTGATAAAACACATCCATGAAACTCTTACCATAGTTGAGAGTACCAATTCCTCCATATTCTCACCAATATATGGTATAATGAACTTTTTTAAACTAAACTTTTATGATTATACACACACACACTCACATATATATATTAGTTGTATACACACACACACACAATAGTTGTAGATGGACAAAATACCTTTGTTTATTTATTTTTATGTGGTACTGAGGATCAAACCCAGTGCCTCACACATGCAAGGAATGTGCACTACTACTGAGCCACAACCCCAGCCCCTGGTGTATGATCTTTTAAATTTCAGATGTTCCAACAGTGTAGTGGTTTTAGGGGTACTTAAACATTGAGCCACATCCCCACATTCCCAGCCCTTTTTTTATATATTTTATTTGGAGACAAGATCTTGCTATGGTGCTTAGGGCCTCGATAAGTTGCTGGGGCTGGCTTTGAACTTGTGATCCTCAGACCTCAGCCTCCCAAGTCACTGGGATTACAGGTATGTGCCACCTTGCCTGGCTAATTTGCATTTCTAATGAATAATAATGTTAAACATCTTTTCATATGCTTATGCCCTTTGTGTGTCTTCTGTGAAGTGTCTGTTCAAATCACCCTTTTATTTTTTTAAAGTTTTTTGTTATAATTCAGTGTCAAAGACTTCCTTTTATGCATCCTGGATGCAATTTTTTTTAACTAGATACAGATTTACAAATATATTCTCTCAATATGGAGCTTGCTTTTTCATTCCTTAACAGTATTTTAGAGGCAGGGAAGATAATGGGAATCGAACCCAGAGGCACTTTGTCACTGACCTACATCCCCAGCCCTTTTTTAATTTTTTATTTTAAGATGGGGGTCTCACTAAGTTGCTTAGGGCCCTGCTTAGTTACTAAGGCTGGCTTCAAACCTGCAATCCTCCTTCCTCAGCCTTCTGAGCCACTGGGATTACATGTGTGGGCCACCATGCCAGCCCTTAACAGTATTTTTGAAGACCAGATGTTGCTAATTTTGATGAAGTCCAATTTACCAATTTTCTCGTTTATGTTATTATGCTTTTGGAATATGGCATTTAAGAAGTTTTTGCCTATCCCAAAATCACAAAAAATTTTTCCTGTTTTCCAGCTTTAGTAGTTTTCCATTTTACATTTAAGTTTATGGTCCATTTTGAGTTAATTTTTAAACATGGTACAAAATACAGATCAAAGTTATTTTGCCTGTGGAAATCCAATTGTTCCCCCTCCATTACAAATAAGATTCCAATTCTACTGAGTTGCCTTTTTATCATTGTTAAAAAGCAATTGACCATACATAAATCTATTTATAGGGTCTCTATTCAATATCATCAATTTATTTGTGTTCCTGACGCAAGTACCTCTTTGTCTTTTTGTATCTTTATAATAAATCTTACAATCAGGTAGTATAAGTCCTGCCACTCTGTTCATCTTTTCCCAAGTTAGTGTGGCTATTCTAGATCCTTTATCCTTCCATATAAATTTTAAAATCAGTTTGCAAATTCTACAAATTTTTATTCGGTGGGGATTGTAATTGAGATTGTTTTTTGATCTATTGACAAAACTGGGGAAAACTGACATTTTAATACTGAGTTTTCAAGTCCATGAACACAGCATACATATTCACTTATGTAGGTCTTCTTTAATTTCTATCAGTAATGTTTTATATTTTTGTCACATCTTTTGTCAAATTTATCCCTAAATATTTCATATTTTCAAAGTTATCAATTTTTAAATTTCAGTTTGATTGTTCATTGCTAGCATACAAATACAATGTTACTGAATTCATTTATCTGTTCTATTAGGTTTCCTATAGATTCCACAGAATTTCATATTTTCCTATATCGATAATCATATTGTCTACAAATAAAGTTCCCAAATTGCCTAGGGTGGCTTCAAACTTGCAATTTTTCCACCTCAGGCTCCAGAGTAGCTGGAATTATAGGATTATACCACCACACCCATCTAGATACTTTTTTAAAATGGCTTCATTGTACTCGATAGAATCTCCAGTATAATGTTGCATTAAAAATGAAGTGATAAAAACATCCTTGCAATTTGGTGTCAACATACCTTATATATAATCAGAGATATGATAAATTATGGTATAATGGTATATTAAGAATTGTAATGCAAAAATAAATAAATAAAAATTTTTTTAAAAAAGAACATACTTGTGATTCTTACGTGTGAGATATTCTTAGGCATTAAATGTAATCAAAATATTTAAACATTAAAAAAAATAACCTTGCTTTATTTCTGGTTTTATAAGAAAAACATTCACTCATTCATTACCATTTCATTACCATTAAGTATAATGTCAGCTATAGAATTTTCATAAATGCCCTTTTCAAACTGAGGAATTTCCATTCCTAGTTTCTGAGGAGTTTGCTTACTTTTTGACTTTCTGTTTTGTTTTGTAGTACTAAGGATTGAGCCAAGGGCCTTTAGCATCCTAGGGAAATGCTCATCACTGAGCTACATGCCAGCCTCCCTATTTTTTATAATTATACATAATAGTGGGATTCATTATGCCATATTTGTATATATACATAACATAATTTGATCAACCTCGTTCCCTAATACCACACAGTCTTTTTCTTTTTATTTTTAAGTTTCGTCCATGATTTCTCTGCATCTACTGAAATAAACATACAGGGTTTTTTTTTTTTTGTCTTAAATGTTCATTGTGGTGAAAACATTAAATTGATTTTTTTTCAAACATTAAGCCTGCATACTTTCTTAAAACAAGGCCCACCTGATCATGATATGTGTATGTGTGCATATACATTATATATACATATATATATATATATATAATTTTAATATAATATATATGTGTATGGATATATCTTTAGCTATATTCTATAAATGACATTTTCATATTAAATCCATGTGTGGATTTAATTTGCTACAATTTTGTCTCAAGTGTTTAGATTAATATTCATGAGAAATGTTGGCCTACAATTTCTTTTTTAAAGTAATGTTTACTCCTACCCTACCCCCCAGTGCTGGAGATTGAACTAGTAATGTCTTGATTAATTTTGCTAATCAAGGTTAATGTTAACCTCAAAATGAGTCAGGAAATATTCCCACCTCTTTAATTTTCTAAAGAGTTTTTGTAAACCTGGTGTTGATTCTTCTTTAAGTTTTGTAAAATTCACCAGAAAAAGCACTTGAGTCTCAAGTTTCTTTTAAGGAAAGAAAGCTTTAACAGCAAACTTATTTCTTTAATTGACAGAGAACTATTCGGTGATCTAAGTGAGCTTTGATACTTCATATCTTTCAATAAATTTGCACATTTCTGCTAGGTTGTCCAAACTGGCAAGAGTCCTTCTAAATATTACCTTTTCTAACATTTACAAAATCTACAGTAGTGTTAACCTTTCTTATTCTTGTTACTGGTAATTTGTATCTCTTCCACCCACTCCCTGCTCAAGGTTTATCAAGAACTTGTGTTTTGGTTTTATTGATTTTCTCTACCTCTTTCCATTTTCTTTTTTCATTGCTTCCCATTCTAACCTTTATCATCTTTCTTCCACTCTTTGGGGTTTAATTGGTCCTTTTTTTTTTAACTTCATTTACTTAGAAACTGAAATTCCTTTCTAGTAGAGATATTCTACAAATTTCTCTTTAAATAGATCTTTAGCTGCATTCCCAAAATTATATATTGCATTTTCATTTTATTCACTTCAAAATACTTTCTAATTTCTCTTGTGATTTCGTGTCTGACATAGGAATTATTCAAAAGTATGTCATGTGGTGACTAAATATTTGAGAACCTTTTCCAGAAGGTTTTCTTTTTTTAAATTTTTTAAAATTTTAATTTGTTATATACGACAACAGAATGCATTACAATTCACATTACACATACAGAGCACAATTTTTCGTATCTCTGGTTGTACATCCAGAAGGTTTTCTATTATTGATTTTTAATTTTATTCTCTTGTGATCAAAGGACCGTATTGTGGAAAGTGTATCACATACTTCTCAGGGAGAAGGCTGAAAAATTCTGACACTGAGGAAAATAATTTAATAAAATAATAATATAGACAGGCCAGCTAAAGGATAACTAGGAAATAACAAAATGTCAATTTGAATACTAAAATATATATTGGTGAGCTAATGCACTTTGGATTTGCTTCAAAATAATCCAGAGTGAGGGTGAATGGAGAGGGGGAAAGATCAAGCACAACTGAAGCTAGACGATGGTTCATACAGGTTCGTTTATTATTTTACTTTTTAAAAAATATTTATTTTTTAGTTGTAGTTGGACACAATACCTTTATTTCTTTTATTTATTTTTATGTAGTGCTGAGGATCGAACCCAGGGTCTCGTGCGTCCAAGGGAAGCGCTCTACCGCTGAGCCACAACCCCAGCCCCTATTTTACTCTTTTAAACATTTAAATTTTTCCAAAATAAAATGATGCAAGGTGCTGGCATCTCCCGCTCAATTTCAATTCTTCCACGCTGGCGGCGGCCCAGAGCGCCCTGCGCGTGACCTGACACCTCAGTCACGCCGGCCGCCAGCAGCTAACCTTCGCCCCCGGCACCGCAGCCGCACGAAGCCGGCAGGCCTACCGCGGGTCCTCAGGACCTGCGCAGCGGGCGACGCTGCAGCTACAGCGGTCAGAGACGCCCGGGCAGCCACACCCACCGGCTGCGCGGTGACAGCTCGCTGGGCTGACCGCCTCACTGACAGGTGCGGCGGCCCGCTCTGCCCCTCCCGGCCGCGGCCCGACTCCAGCCGCCCACGAGCGCCCCCATCCGCCCCCGCGCGCACCACCTGTCGAGCCAGTGCGCGCGCGGCCAGCGGTGGACACCCCGCCCATACACCGAAGGTACTGGCAAGACGGCCCGAAGTCCCGAGAAGAAAAGAGTTTTACCGGAGAGTGGGCCCCACGCAGGCGGTGTCAGTGCTCTCGATCTCCTGCAAGATCCGCTCGTGCTCCGGAACGGTGCCCAGGGCCTCGCCACTCTCCGCCATCTTGGCTGGAAGCTGAGGAGCCGGCGAGGCGCGGCGCCGCGGGAACGGCGGGGGCGAGCGGCAGGTGGCGCGAGCGCGAAGGGCGGGGCGGGGCGGGGCGGGGCGAGGGGCGGGGGCGCGCCAGCCCGAGGAGAGCAAAATCGCCTCCTGCTCTCTCCCACGATGTGACCCTCGATGTCTAATGCCTGCCTGGCCTTTGGGCTGTAACGTACACTCTTGTATTTAGTGTGCCAAGGTAATGAAAGGTAGCCCTTTGTCACCCTCAATCTGTAATAAAGGATAGGGGATCGCTGAACAAGAGGCCCTGATATTCTTAGTGGTGGGGAGTCAGGGAAAGGAAAACATACACTCACAGAAAGCAAAAGTGTGTATGGAAGTTAAGTTTATTTTAGGAACGAATAAAAAAATCCTGATGAGGACCGCTCTGGGTGGTTTTGTTTCTCCTGCCCAAAGCAAGTTCACAGAGGCCATTAAATTACATATCATCTAGGAAATAAATTACAAACTTAAGAAAAAGTAAACGACAGGAATTTAAGACACTTAATAGCAAATATACAAAAGAGGCCCAGAGCAATGTGTGATTTTACGCCAAAGTCCTTGAACCCAAGTGCCCCCAGGTAGTGGTAGCTGGGATGAGAAGAGGTGGGCAGCAGAGTGGTGGAAAGAGAAGTGGGCGGCTTGAGCAAAGGTACCTGTGTAGAAAAGTCCTGCTTAACAACATGTTTGTGGGAGTAAACCAGTTTGTCTTGATCAAAGCAGCCACCAAGGAAGATTAATCAGGGACAGAGTATGAACCTAGCCTGAGGAACAACTATTTTCTGGCCTCCACTAATCCAGGGCTTTGAGCTTCCCTTTGAGTTGGCCAGCGCTGTCACTATCTGCTCCCTTCAGTGAGCCTCTGCTAGAAACCTGTCTCCTTCCTCCTCCCCACTGTAAGTCCTGGGAGATGAAATTGCATCATAGATAAGAGCATGAGTTCTGAAGTGTCTTCAACTGAGTTCTTTGGATTAATGTCACTGCACAGTTGTGTGACACTGGGCAAGAATCTAATCCCTTAATTTCTTAGCTTCCCCATCTGTAAGTGACAATAATAATAGTATCTACCTCATATTGCTGTCTCATATTAATTTTCTATTGCTGCTATAACAAATGATTACAAATAGTAGCTTAAAACAACTCAGGCACATTATCTTACAGTTCTTCAGGTTAGAAGTCTGACATAGTTCTCAATGGGCTACAGTAGAGGTATCAGCACAACTACATTCCTTTCCAAAGACTCCAGTGGAAGATTTGTTTCTTTGACCTTTCCACCCTCTAGATGCTGCCCATAATCCTTGGCTTATGACCCCCTTCCTTTGTGTTCAAGGCCACATTACATCTGATCATTCCTCTGTAGATACATCTCCCTCTGACTCTTAGACTAAGAAAAAGTTTCTCTGCTTTTAAGGATCCATGTAATCGTATTGGGCCCAACTGGATAATCCAGGACAATCTTCCAACTCAAGGTTATTAACTTTAGTCACATCTATAACACTCCTTTTGCCATGTTCCATTCATAGGTTCCAGTAATTAGGATGTGAGCATATTTGAATGTTCATTATCCTGCCTGCCACACTTATAAGGGTCCTATAAACATTATTTATTGCCCCTTCTATTAATCTGAGTCTCTGTCCTTCTTGGAAAATGCAACTCAACATTTATTTGCCTCATGAAGATTCCCAAAACTAATCAATCTTCTCCAATGACTACAGACTCAATTTAGCACATTTATCCACTCCTCCAATTGTTTTAATAGTAATCACTTATTTTGAATTGATCCTTTTTATACATTCATGGGTTTTATTTGTTTTATATACTTTATCCTCCTTGGAAACTCACTGCACACTGGCATGGAAAACCAAGTAATCTCTGCTACATCCAACTGCCCATTTCATCAGGAAACCCCATTGCAAGCCAGTGTGAATTCATCAAACTTCATCCCTGTTTTCACTGCCTTGATGGTACAAGAGGCTCCAGACCTCCCCCTGGGAAACCCCACTTCCTTGTGCTTCAAAAATACACAGAAACAGAAAGTCTCTTCCCAAGTCCACCAGCATTGGCACACCATGGTAAGGTCCTTGAGTTCAGATGACTTTTTTATTTTTTAATTTCCAACTTCCTATACTTCCTCATAGAATTCTGCACGTAGATGAGAGGAAACTGGAGGGGGCCCTAGGTTCGATCGTCAGCACCACATATAAATAAATAAAATAAAGGTATTGTGTCTAACTACAACTAAAAAATAAATATATATATATATATATATATATATATATATAAAACATCTTAGTGCTTGCTTCAGCAGCACATATACTAAAATTGTGACATGCAAATTTGTGAGGTTCCATGTTTTTCATCTCCTGCCATCACCTAGCTGCCTGCACCTATCCTTTAGAGAGATGGGGTTCATTAAAGGAAATTGAACATTGAAAATAATAATAACAGTAGAAGTTGATTGTATTTAGTCCCCTTGATAGAAACTACAACACTGGCAAAGAATGTTACCTGAAATTCCCTGATGCCTGCTTTTACCAAGAGCTCCAATGTAAGAAACAATATAAACTGTATCCACTTCTAGTTGTTAAAAAATGTATATCCTTAGATCAAACCAAATTTCTTTGTCCATATAAATTGTTCTTTTAATCAAATCATAAAGAACAACTTTTTCCTTGGCTAACTGCTTCTCTGATTACTGAGGCTCCAGTTCCCATTGTTAGCATACCCCCACTGTAGGTTCAGGGGAGAGAATAAGCCTTTTGAAAACTGAATCTGAAACTGAATCATAAAAATATGAGTACAATTTTTATCTCCTCCTACAGGGAGAATAAAAAGCTAGTCCTCTCTGGAGGAGACAGCAGACTATTCAGCTTAGAGGGTAAACACAACCAGAATTCATGGCTCTGCAAAGTAGAACAAGGCAAGGTAAGGCACATAGATAGCACAGGCTAGCTCCCTATTTGACAACCCTCTCCGGGAGTAGTCCTTTCCTGAGCAATTGTTATCAAGACCTTTTCTCCTTCTCTTCAATCCTGACACCATCTATGGAAACCCAAATCCCAATACCCTGCTCTGGGAAGCCAGGCCTGCTTAGGCACTTCTCTTACCAGGCCTGTTTCAACACCTGCCCATAAAAATTAACTCAACATAGCAGTAGTATCATCTCAAAATTCAACATGTAAGGAAGTTCATTTACCACTTCTTCTGTAACAGTGTTTGCTGTTTGCTCTCTGTGACTTCTGACAGTTCTGTTGGTACCTGAAAGCTTTTGCTATGAATTTAAAGCTAAGTACCCAAAATAACTAGATTTTTTTTTCCTTCAGTGCTGGAGATCAAACCCAGGGCCTCAAACGTGCGAGGCAAGCGCTTTACCATTAAGCAACATTCTCAGCCTGCTCACTGTAGGTTTTTAATCATGGACATACATATAACAAATATATAAATGTGGGGGAAAAAAGCCTACCTAAAAGATAAATAATTTAATTATTCTGGTTTAGAGGAGCGGTAGGCGGGGTAGGGGACATAAGCATTTCATGTACATGTTGGTGGCAGAGGATATTGTCTTCCAGAGATCCATCCAAAATTTATCTTCAGGAGTCCTAGGAGGAAAAACATACACCAGGAGACCAACAAGATAGGGTTTGCATTCTATATCCAGTATGAAATTAACCAGCAAAGTAAGAATTTGACATGTAAATAAACTCTTGGTCATTAACAACTTATACTTTGAGCCACTTGTCCACAGACTAATAACCTATTTTTTAGGAAACTCCTTCAAGAAGGAGACTATAGAATACAAGTTGCCCTGGTCTGGCATTTAACAGCTTAGGGTCAAATTCTAACTGATCTCTTACTAGAAGTTAAGTTTCAGGGAGTTACTTGTCTAAGCTTCAGTTTCTTCAAGTGTGAATTAGGGACAAAAAGCATTCCTAGCTCACCAAATTGTTTGGGAATTAAAGAAGATATTCTATTTTTAATGTTTAACCCAGAGCTCAATGTACGTTAATATCAGAGACTAGGGTTAGTAGGCATCTTTCAGTAAACCACATAACCCAGAATTTAGCATCTTCTTTAATAAAATGAGAATAAAAGCCGACCCACAAGCCAGACATGGTTGTGCACACCTGTAATCCCAGCTAACCTGGAGGGTGAGGCAGGATGATTGCCAAGTTCAAGGCCTGTCTCAACAACTTAGCAAGCCCCTGCCTCAAAATAAAAAATAAAACAGGCTTTGGATGTAGCTCAGTGGTACAGCATTCCTGGGTTCGGTTCCCAATACCCCCCCCCCCAAAAAAAAAAACAGTCACATTTTTCTAACCATTGACAAAGTAGTGTGATTGTGTATTTGGGTCTGTGCACCTGAATCTCATTATTTGTGAACCCCCAAAGGATGGAAAGTCTGAATTTTGTTTTCTGCTGTTATAGAGAAGGAAGGAGGAACACATCTTATTTCCAGATCCACTTTACTTAGTCCTCTGAGTCTTGTAAGGCAAGTGCCATTTCATGGTCCTTGGAGGGAGTGTCCATCCTTTGAGGCACATATTGTGGTGGCAAACAAATTGCTAAATCTATCTCCACCTACAGGCAGTGCTCCTAAGCCAGAGACAGGGACCTTGTAATACTGTTCACCCAGTCCACTATCTGGCATGTAGTAAGAGCTCCATTAATATTTGTAAAATGAATTATCCACATGCAAATATTTCTCATGTTAAACTTGATCTTGTAAAAGCATGTTTTATGAAGTATGATACATCTCTGGAAAAAGATTCTCCCCTGCTCCTGGCTATTCTACAGCAGACATCTGATCTTTATCCTCTTGAGATTTTGCTAAAAGCATTGAAATGTTTCTTGAGGAGTTTTAGAGACCTTCACGTATAATTGCAAAACTGTAACAAAATGTAAAGCACAAGTAGTCTTTATACATTGGTCCTAATAAACTAACCCTTCTGGGGTGCGTCTAGCTGCTTATCAGTGACTGGTTATCTGATAAGCAGCTAGAAGCCCCCCGGAAGGGTTATTTCATTAGAAGCTAGTCTTCCTGATTAGCTTCCACCTTCCCTTGTTGGTGCAGTGACACCAAGTGGCCATATTTTGCAAATGCAAGAGAATAAACAAAGCCCAGCCCATCCTGGGAGGATTCCTGCTACTAAAGGATGTTCAGGAATTTGCTGTTCCATAAAGATCTGGACCCCACATAGAGAACAATAGAAGGAAATCTGAATTTGTGGCCAAATAGAATAATCTTTTCATTAAATATGATTCAGTCCTCTGAGGAGTTGAAAGGTAATTAGCCCCCAGTTTTATTCATGCAAGAACTCTATTAAATGTTTGCAGTTAACTAGGCTCTGTGCTAAACTCCCAGAGATGGCAGACTCAGGGGTCTTCAACCTATTCAGTTGTCCTTGGTTTAATGCCTGCCATCACCATTTCATAATTCTTAATAATTTTTTAACAAAGGAGTCTGAATTTTCATTTTATACTGAGCCCAATAAATTATATGGCCAGACTTGCCTTTAAACAATGCCCTTAAAGTTCTATTAGCATGCTCATCCCAAACTAAACATTTTTAAATGTACAGAATAATTAAAGAGTAATATGATTTTCTCTGAATTTCATTCTCTTTCCTTCAGAGTTTTCGTCTCAACTTATTACACAAACTATTGTCACTTCTCCTCTTACTTTCCTTCTCTTTGTCATTGCTTTTTTTTTTAACTTACCATCCTATCCAGTGCACTCTCCATTCCTGTTCTTCTCCACTCAGCTTCCTTTAATGTCCTTTGCCCATTTTCCCCTTTCCTCTCCTCTCATTAGTCCTATTTTTCTTTCTTTCCTCTTGACCAAAAAAGTTTAGAAATGTAGATAATGGAATGAAACAAAATAAATATAATAGCTGATATTTACTCCCCAGCCACTCTCTAAAATAACTTCCCTATTTTGTTATTCTTCATAGTACTTGTTATCCATTTTTATGTGTAGATTTCTGGTTCCCCTCCCTAAAATACAAGCTCCCTGTAGGCAAGGAATTTTCAGGTCTTGATCTAGCTGTATCAACAGGATGCCAACCATGGCCTGACATATTCTAGTAAACCATTATTATGTATTTACTGAATGAAATGAGTGAATAAGTGTTTGCTATGAATGAGACATTACATTGAATACATTTCATGCCTGATTCACACAATCCTTTAGATGCTCTTTTAGCAAATAACGTCAGATTTGAAACCATGTCGTCGTTCCAAAGGCCTTTTACTTAACCACAAAATAAATACATCTGTCTTTCTAGTTGAAATACTTGGTTCAGAAACATTTTTTTTAAGTTGTGTCTAGTGTTGTAATGAAGATAAAAAAGCTAATTGTATTAGTTTAATGTCCTTCAATAATTGGGCAGTTATACCACCAACTCTAATCAAGGACCCAGGCTTTCCTGAGGTTTTACAGAGGCAGCAGGCCTCAGTCATGGTTGGACGTGCATTTACTTTTGAACTGTTTCCCCAGACTCCATTTTATACCCACAACATGTAGCATACTACACCATTCTCATTAGAGAATAAATAAGGTCATGATATTGCATTAGTATAAAATATAAGCATTCAGAAATATGATTTCAGTAATAATAATGTATTGTATATTTCAAAATGCTAAAAGAGTGGATTTTAAATGTTCTCATCACAAACAAAGATAAGTATTCAAGGTGATCGATATGTTAATTAGTTTGATTTAATCATTCTACAATGTAAACATTTCAAAACATCACATTACACCCAATAAAAGGTCTGGGGGTATAACTCAGTGGTATAGCCCTTGAGTAGTATTCATGAGGCTGTGGGTTCCATCCCCATCACCACAAAAGCAAACGAACCAACAACAAGAACAAAAAAGATTATACCCAATAAATACAATTATTATTTGTCAATTTAAAATAAAATTTTAGCTAGGTACAGTGGCTCACTCCTATAATCCCAATGACCCAGGAGGCCGAGGCAGGATGATCAGCCTGGGCAACTTAGCAAGATCCTGTCTCAAATTTTACAAAAAGACTGGGGAAGTATTTCAGTAGTAAAGCATCCTTGGGTTCAATCCCCAGACACACACACCCACACACATACACACACAAAAAAAAAAACTTAAGTAAAATAAATAATTATTTTAAGAGAGAATTTTAAATGTCCTCAATATAAGGAAATGATATTTCTGAGGTTATTGATATACCAATTACCCTGATCAGATCATCACACATTGTATACATGTATTGAAATGTCACACTGTGCTCTATCAATATGTACAATTACCATGTGTCAATTAGAAATAAAATATATTTCAAAAAAAGGAAAAAATTTAAATAGTGATTACCCTGGACATTTCTTTCCTGGTCAGCATTTACGGTATTTCTCTGTGCCCTTAAGATGTAAATTAACTCTACATCTTATCTGAGAAACTGTTCCTTTAGGGGGAATGAGTCTTAGGGGGCAAAAAGTAAGCGGGAAAGGAAAGCCTAATATATCTATTATCTGTCTGAACCTGATGAGATGTTTAAAAGGATTTTGTAGACTTCTATGGTCAATTTGGTTTAATTAAATACTGATGTTTGGGTTGCAGGTATATTTCTGAGATCTCTACTTTCTCTATTGGATCTAACAACTACCTTTATAAATTAGTGAGCTTTTGTACCTGACTTGTGGCTAAAATTTTAAAATAAATACTACAAAATTTCCTTTTTAAAAATTCACATGACAATATTCCCTACCCACGTAGAATTTCAAGATATTGTACCTGTATACTTTGTCAAGACTCTGATATACATATTAAAAATACGAATGTATTAAATTACACTGAAATATTTATCCCAGATTAGACAATAGTAGTAGCAGCTAATATTTCCTAAGCATTTACTATGTGCCAAGCAACGCTATGCAGAGCACTTCATGTCCACTAACCATTGGAGACATTTTATTATACCGTCTGTGTTACAGTGTCAGAAACTAAAGCCAAATCATACAATTAATAGGTGTCTATTCCAGATGGAAATCTAGAACTTTGATCTTCATATACTTGCTAGAATAAAATATAATATAAATCTTACATTTCTGTAAGATTTCAACAGCAAGAGCATTCTGGAATATCTATAGCTGAATGTAACTAGTTAAATGATTTTTGTTTTTATGTAATCCTAAGATTTGTATAGTGTTTACAGTTTGAATTTTTATTTTTTAAAATATATTCTGTCCTTTTTTAAAAGCATGTTATCTTCATTCCTAAAAACTTTAAAGTCAAAGAAATATAATATCCTGTTTGCTCTTAAAAATTCATGGTCAGATTTTGGAAAAGAGCCCAAGAGAGGCTGTGAATACAAGTGTGAAACAATTATGTTATCATAAAACAATTACAAAAATTTCTTCTGGTACGTCATCTTGTACAATTCCCTTTTCCTCTTATTTTTTTCCCAGCCCTCTGCAGTCCCTTTTTTGGCTCTGCCCCCCTCTACCTCCCACTAACTTTGTAGTGCCCTACAGGGTAGCTACAATTTTCTTATCAGTTAGGCTCAGTTACAGCAACAAAACACGTTGACTTTTGAGCCAAATCAATTCAGACCTATTTTCAGGGCCTGTTCCAAAGAGCTAACAACACAACTGCAGGACCCCCAGAAGGCATAATGAGTCCCAGGCTATTTCTGGTCTGAGTGGGGTCTAATGATGAAACCTGGCAGTATGAAGTTCTAGTGTGAATATGGCAAATAAAGGTTTTGAACACTGCTATGGCCCTATTAGGACCATAGCTGCTATCACTAAATTTGTCAGAATCATCTTGGAAGGAAGAATTCAGACAGCCATTATCAATGCATCCAAATGTACAGGTTGGTTGAGACCCATTCATTATCTTCCTTGTTGAAGGAAACTGGTAATGCTGAATCAAACTGGTATTAACTGTTTCCATTAGCACAACTCCAACAGCCATTAAGGGACAGACATGTCCTCTAAGGGGAAGAGCTGGCAAGAAACCAGTTGTATCTAAACCAAGTAGAGGGCCTGGAGTTAAAAAATCAAGAACCCCAAACAAAATGAGAGCATCCTGTGGAAATTAGCATATGGTTGCAACATGATGAAAACAGTGATACCCAGGGCGAAAGGATTTGGGCAGCAAAATCAAGTCCAATCCTCACCTGGTGGTTAGATTCAGCCTTTGAATATTCTGCCTGTGGCAACACTGCTAGTGGCTGTGGGCCTTTATCTTTCTTCCTTTTCTCTTAAGTGCAATCACCATCCCCATGAGTTCCATTTCCTCACCCTGGAATTTATTTCCCAATTCAATTTGTACAACTGTTTGAGTTGGCTTTAACAAATGTTTCATTGGCAACGATAATAACAAAAACCCATGGGGTGGTGGTGGGGACCACAGTATTTCAGCTTTCCCTAAAACTTTCCTTCAAACTTAATACTAGAAACTTAACACACAGAATAAAAACAAATGTAAGACCTCAGAGTCATCTGATTTTTACCCACTCTTGCATAAAGGGTGCCAAAGATGCTGACCCAAGGGCCTATTGGGGGAGTCAGGTAGGAGACAGGATGGTGGGAAGCTCTGGGAGAAGACACATAATGAAATCAGGAGAGGAAGGAATACAACCTGAGCCTGGTGGAGGAGACTAGGCCATTGACAATCCCTGCCAAAATGACTCCTTGTCCCAAAAAACCCACTGACAATTCCTCAGATACAGATCAGTTCTCCCCGATGATGAATAGGGGTGAGCCTGTCAGGAAGGTGGGCATGCTCTGTGAAAGGACAGAAATGGAGTCTTCCTCAGGTAACTAGTGGACCCCCTCTGAGTTCTGAGTCACTGAACTCTCTGGGCTTACCCTCTTGTAGAAGCAGACCCCACCTGTCCTGATATGAACACTGAGGTGACCAAAGCACCTCAGATTCCTACCTGAAAAAGAAGGTAACAGGGAAGGGACATTAACAGAGTTAAGAACATGTGAGTTGAAGTAATGCCTAACTTCCATGACAGGGAAAAGCAAACAAGGGAACTCTCCATTTTCTGACATTCTCCCTGCCTCAGTTCCCAGGTGCACGGTCTTCCCCAGCAATGTTTCTCTCACATTCTCAGCCCTATCATTTCAATGTCCCAACTTTTCTCTCGATATCCATTCCAAGGCCTCAGAGAGGGGCCATTATGGCTCTGAAAGACAATCAACTTCCTGCCAAACCCCTTAAGCTCGAGTTTTAAAATACTTTTATCTTCTTTGCTGAAATGACAATGTTCTTTCTAGACGGCCTCTTTGCTTTTACCTCGTAAGGTTATATTAACTCATAGGCTCATGAATCAGTTCAACAAATATTTCTCCAGCTACTATGTACCCGGCATTGTGGAAATTTCTACAGAGGATACTAAGCGACAAGTAAAACACAGGCCATGCCCTCAGGAATCTTCAGCCTGGAAGTGATCATAACCTAAATCATGCGACACACACACACATACACACACACAAGACTAAATGTCTTGGATTATCTGGAACTTCAACAAATGGAGTGTTCACACCTAGTAGAAGGAAATAGGAGAAGCTTAATAGAAGAAATCATTTGAGCTGGCCTTGAAAGTTGGGTTAGGTTTTCAGCAGACAGAAGTAGGAGCAAATAATAAGAAAAAGGAATGACGATCTCCAAAGGAAAAAATTTCTATGCATGCTGTCAAGTAGTAAACAGTCCATTTTGACCAAAATGGATGTCCTGTATTTATTTTTCAAACCCCATTTTCTATCTGGCCAAATGAGCTGATGATGTGTTCCATAGAAACAGTTTCACTGGAAAACCAATGGCATGTATAGGTATTTTTAAAAAGACATCAAATGCCAGTGTAAGACATCTTCATCTAGTAAAATGACCAAAGCAACAGTTGTGTCTAACATTGACCCAGATACAGGTCTGTGGTCTGTTCTGTGACTCCATTCTATTCCCCAAAATAGCCCTTGCAAAAGAGGGCTCTAACCCAAATGCAAAGCTAAAGGGGGCATTCCAAGCCCACTGGGTTGTGGTGACAGGACAGCACCTGGGGAAGGTATCTGCACTCTCTCTACTCAAAAGAGTGCTGCAGGAAGAGTACTGTGACTGCCAGATGGCAAAGATGTAGTTAGGAAGCTCAGGTGGAAGACTGGTTCTGGGGATATTTGTCCTAGGAATAGAGGAAAGAAAACATGCAACAACCCAGGCAGGAAGTCAAGTCTCCCACCAGAGAAAGACAGCAGAGAAGATAGCTGTGGATGGATAAAGTCTGTGGATGTTGGCCAGGGGTGTGAGACCAGGGGAAAGGGGAAGAGGACCAGGGGTTGAAGGCTGAGCGTTCTGCAGCAAAGGCCGTAGTAACTAAAACATGTGTAGACACCCTACACTCCCTCTCACTTTCCTTTAGACTTCTGACCTAGCCACAAGGCAAAAGCACAAGTTTTAGAAGGAGCTGGTTGGTATAAAGTACAGTACAGTACTATGTATATCCCATATGAAGAAATTTATTGTTTCCCATTTCTAAAAGACAGTAGTTCTTTTATCTATTGAATACGGTAAAAATTACCTACCCAGGATGAAGGGGCACCGAACAGTTATGATGGAGCTGTAATTATTTCACAATTGCAACTACATATTGATATTCCAGTAACTAAGCAGTAAAACAACAGTTTTCTGTGGCCCCAGCACTACCCTAAGCCTTTCAAAGACATTCAAACTATGTTTAATACAAAATAAGATTCAAATATAGGGGAGAAATTTATTCAGGTTTAAACTATAGTGGGTTTCAAAGCACATGGCCCTAAGACATTCTTGGAAAGAGGGAACATTTCAAAAATCCTTCCATTTAATCTACAACCTTTAGTCAACAAATATTTATTGATTGTCACTATCACATGCAGTGATTGGTATCTTGTTCCCATACTGATAATTGTCATATCTAGGCCGACACTCGGAGAGGATTAAAATTTCAAAGCTGCCCTTTAACACAAAGACACACTGTCTTTCATTTTAATCCTGTTCTTGAACTGTGCAAATTAATACCCGTATTACCAAAGAAGCTATTTTTAAATCTTATATGAAAATTAAAAAAATACAGATCTGAGAGGTCAGGATATATCCAAGAGAGCAGCAACAACATGAAACAAACATTCTATATTTTTTTCTACAACTTACATCTACCCAAATATAAATTGGTTTCATTGATATGTCTAATCATTATAGACTTTTTTTCACTTAGTGATATTGTAAAAAAGATATTTTAACGAAAACAATTGAAACCTCACATAAACAAAGACAAAATACCTATTTTGAGATGGTATAAGTCCTTTGTGGTCACTTGAAGGTCATTTATATTTTTTAACTGTGGTAATGAATTAAGAAACAAACATAATGTAAAAAAGTAGAGTAATTATTTATTGTAATTTCTTTAAAGATGAGCAAACTGTGAGAATAAGTGTATACAAAGCTATAACTGTTCTTTAAAAATATAGTTTTTTAAAATTCTGTTATTTTTATAAAGTATAAAAAGGAAAATGAAAAGACCGTCTTAGGCCACCAAAGAAGAAACAATGAAATATAAAGGTGCCCTACCTTAGTGTAGCTTCAATGGGCAGCTCAAAAGACTGAATCTCAGCCAGGACATTCTCATAAGTTTGATCTGTGTCTTCTTCCAACATTGCTCCATATGCCCCTGGTCTTCCAGCTGCAGACATTCAATTTTACATGAAAAAAATTGTAATTCATAAAGTAAATGCAAGTTCCCTTGCAATTATTATAAGGAGTCTCTGTTCACCCAAAGAAGCAACAAAAACAAGCTCACTGTCTGATCTCATGCTATCAGAGTCCTTGCTTCCAAGAATGTTGCACAGCTGTTGCTGTCCTGTGTCTACTTATAACATTTTACTTATTATTAACCTTGACACAGTTCAGAAAGTTCCTGCCTAATGCCTGCTATATTTATTCACTTGCTTCTCAAAGTAACTATAAGTAAGAATTGGAACTGTTGTAACTATAAAAATTTGTTAAATACATTTGATTTGATGGGCATTTATTTAATATTCTTTATATTAAATGCATAATTTACTACATTAATTATGTTGACATATGTTCCTGATTATTCCAGTACCTCTGCCCTTACCTATAAACCCAGGAAGGCAACTTGCCTAGGAAAAAAATGTAATGTCCTATGGAATGTGATTCTGAGGTCTTTGCCTAGTTCCTTGGACCCTGAGCCCTTTGCTTCTCCACCCTACTCTATGCTGTGTGAGTTCCCTCCATTCTAGGGCCTTTAGTTCTTTTCCCTCATGTTCAAATGCATAATGCTCCTAGAGGCATTTAGATTTTAATCCTTATCAGTCACATCTCACTGTGATAGAGCTTGCTGCATCAATTCTTTAGAATAGAGTTTGCTTGGGAAGAAGACACAGCACGAAGATGTCAGAATTCAAGAGAACTGATTGCCACTGAAAGAAAGAATAAATGCAGGAACCAGAGGCCCAAAATATCCATGGAAAATTACCTAGAGTCAGCCCCAAGTAAGCCTAAGAGACTAAATGTGCATTTGCACTAGATCTTCCTTAAATGAGTTTAACCTCAGACTTTCTTGCTCTGCGTACAAGAAAGTGGTTATTTAAGGAGATGGATAGTGATGTTCTTTCACATGAAGCTATTATTTTCTGAAAAAAACTCATGTTCTCATAAAAATATAATAGTCAAAGTGTGATATGACTACAAGGCATTTGACATACATAGCATCAGTTTGTTACTCCTGTCTGCATCCATACTCTCACCAGCACTTCACTGTGGGCCTGATATTTGTTCTTGCACTATGACTTTGGCCTTGACCATGTGATATCTGTTGGCCAATGATGTATGAGCTGAAGGGACACTGTGTGAGTTCCTAGCCTAGGCTTTGTAGGGCTTCATATATTTCTGCTTGTCCTCTTGCATTTTGTCATTCCCTGAGAAAAACATTTCTTAAGAGATCCATGAAACAGAGTCATCCCTACTAATCCACAGATTTACAGGGAGAAGCATGTATTTTCATCCAGCCACAGCTGTGTGAAATGAAACTGCCCAGGATAGATCAGCCAAGCCCCAACTGACCCACACACGCAGCAGCCATAATAAAGAACTGCTTTTCAGTCACTAAATAATGAAGGGTTACACAGCAATAGCAAACCAAGGCAGCATTTCTCACTTCGACCCCACCAACAGCCCTGACATTCCCCATGCGAGATGAACAAATGCAACAGGAATACGGTTAACACCACCTGGCCCCAACTTGAAATAATGTCTACCTTTGAGACTTAATGAAAATGTTATTCATTTATATATAAGGTTTTTCATTTATATCAAACCATGAGGTTTGATATAATATTTATGAGCAGAATGTCAGATTCATATTTGTATTGCCTATAACACTTTAATAGTATACATACTGTATATAACTAAATACCACAGTTAAGAAATTGATTATTATTCCTCACACACACAGCTGAAATTTTTATTCCAAAAATTTTCAAATTTATAGGAGTCTTAAGAAGAATATAATGAACAGTCACATTCCCTTTTTCCATTTATAACATTTTGTCACATTTGCTTTTTCTTTCTCTCTCTAGTGAAGGGGATTTTAGAATATAGGTATATGTTCTTAACATATGGAAAGAAAAATCATAGTGATTTCAATAGAGCTCTTTTCGAATAGGATAACACCATAATAAAGTAGTTTGGTCGACAAACCACTGTATCTTTGACTTACTGCTACTGCATGACCCCAGGCCCACTACACAGTGCCATCATCCTCTTCCAGGACAGCCAGCACCACCAGGAGATTCAAGGTCTTCTAATCTGGTGGCCTGGTTGCCTCTCTGTGCTCCTGAGTTCTCTCCACCCTCCTTTTCTCTCACTCCTCTCTCTTCTGCTCCTCCCATTTCTGCAAAGTGAATTTTCTCCCTGCCCCTTACTTTCCTCCACTCTATATAAGACTCAGGCAACAACTTCCTGTTTCCTCTGGCTCAAACAGCATCTTCCTTTTATTCAGAACTTTCCTTGAGTGCCATTTCCTGCCGGAAGTCCGCACAGATTGAACGAATAGGAGAAGGCTCTCCTCCCAAAAGTCAGAGTCAGAAAAACAACCTCCCCTGCCGCAGAGAGCTGACCGCAAATTCACCAAATAAGGAAGAGAAAAGGAGGAAATGGAAAATTTTCAAACAGTCGTATTCCAAGATGCCCATAAAAAAGAATGGCATGTGGGACTGGAATGTTCCCAGTCTCAACCCTTAACCTCTCCTCCAACTAGGGCTCAGTTTGTCTACTTCACAGGATCAAGCCTGACCGCTGACGGGAGATGTTGAAGGGTCCTGTGATCTTCCGAATACGCAACCAAGCCATAAGTAGCTCTGATATGGTCCTTTCCTGGCGTGGCTCAGTTGCCCCCTCTATAATTTACTGACTCTAGGAAACGTCTAGCTGCTGGGGACAAGGCAGGGTGTCCTGGGAGGAAGAGAAGGGGTAGATGGAGCAGACAGGCAAATGTTACCTGGTGTTTAATTCTGCTCAGTCTTAGTGGAGTCAGAGTCCCATCCTCCCTCTCCTGCGGTACCTCCCTGTGGAAGTAGTCCTCTCACCTTTATATGTCTTGATGGGTCCATAAAAACAACTCAGTAATCTAGGAACAGAAAAGTCTATCAAAATGTGCCAAACAAATAGCTTGCTTGGTGACTAAATACCAAGCATTGGCCCCTCAGCTCAGGAAAACAACCATCTATTCAAAATTGTCCCAGAAATCCAAACTAGTGTCATAAGGCAAGATAAATAAAAGATGTAAACATTGGTAGGAAAGAAGAAACTTTGACATTTGTAGAATACATGGTTGTCTATATAGAAAATTTAAATAGACTGACAATGAGTAAATGCCACAAGATCTCTAGGTGAAATTTAAATGTATGTCTCTACCTTGATATCAGTTAGGAAATGAAATACAAAATCCATACTATATAAAATAGCATTAAAACATATCAAATATTTAGGACTGTGCCGTGCTACCTGACAAGGATTTAGGGATCCATAAGGCCATAGTGCAAAATATTAAAGGAGTCATAAAACATTTAAGAAATGATGAGGTCAAAGATTTCAAAAAGGCAGAATGAGGGTTTCCAAATCCAGTGGGGCCAGAAGTCAGCATTCAGGATGTGTCCTATCAGATGAGAAAAAGCCCAAGAGAATCAAGAATAACTGGAGTGTGGGAACCCCTAAGTCTAGAATGAACTTTAGCCCTTGCAACATACTTTCCTGGACTCATTTGATATGTGAATGAATTTTCTAGCTTTAAGGGTCAAGGGTGATACCACAAGTACAATGACTTTTCATATGTCACAAAATGTCATCTGTCTTTCCCCTCTGACATGCTGCCTTACCATACAAGGGACAGGGTAACTTGAAATACAGGAACTCTCCACAGGGTGTACAGGTATTTTTCACTTCCTCCCCATAAACTCAACATGTGAACTTCTAATACCCATACATGGTGAGTTTGGTTTCACTTGGCCCTCTCCTGCCCACCCAGCCTCTTTGGTCAGCAAACAAGCTCTCCTGGCCTGGCATTGGCTCTGGAAGGGGACTCAGAGATCCACCTTGCTCAATGTCTCTCCATTCCCTCCTATCTTATTCTGTGTCTATTTTAATCTTCAGAGACATCAGATATTTGTCATTCCTACCTCTCTTTATTTTGTTTCTTATCTGAATAGTTGCATTGTTACATGCACACACCTCTCTGAAATCTTATGGTGATAGGATCATCTTTGGAGATAAGTGTTGTTGTTTTGCTTTGTTTTGTTTTTATTGCCTAACCTACCTACCGACCTTTTTCTTTTTCTTTTTGTGGTGCCAGGAATCAAACCCAGAGCCACTACTGAGCTACACCCCCAGCCTGAAATTGCATAACTTTTTTTTAAAAACATTTTTTCTAGTAGACAAACACAATGCCTTTATTATTATTTTTTTTAATGTGGTGCTGAGGATCGAACCCACTGCCAGGCAAGCGCTCTGCCAACTGAGCCACAATCCTAGCCTCCATAATTTTTTTTTTAACTGCCCAGGATCTTTCTACAGAATCAAGAATACAATGTGGACTTCCTGACTTGTCTAGTGCTCTTTCTCTGTGCCATTCTGGACTTTTTTCTTTTTTTCACTAACTATAAATCAAGCATGGCTATCCTCTTTGGTGAGCAAAAATCTCTGAAACAGAGACTTTTTTTAAAACTATATTTTTAACAAGTGCCTACAGAGCAGTTCATGTATGCCAGACATTATTCTAACCAAGAACTTCCCAAATATTAATTCATTTATCCACATGACATATTAGGAGGAAGATGTTAGTATTATTAGCTTCATTTCGTAGAATTAAAAAAAAAAAAAACTCGAAGCAAAGAGAAACTAAATAACTTGCCCTTGGTGACTTGATGGATAGAAGCAGAAGTTTCTGAACCCTGCATTTAATCACTACCTAAGTCACCTCTAAGAAACAGGAGCGATGCTGCTGATGGAGTGTGTTGAAGAAAGAAAACTCTAATTCAATCATATTAAAAGTGCCATATTTGAACTAAAACTTGAGGGTTTTAATTCATTTGATATTAAATATCTACTCCAGGACAGTTATATATGAACCTACTTCCTTCTCTCAAAAACACTTGAAGTCTATTATGGGAATCAGATCATTTCTATACAGCATATTTAAGTGCTATGGAAGAGACTTTAGTGGGGCCTGGTGGTGTACCCCTGTAATTCCCAGTGATTCAGGAGGCTGAGGCAGGAGGAGTGCAAGTTCAAGACCAACTCAGCAACTTAGCGAGGCCCTAAGGACTTAGCGAGGCCCTGTCTCAAAATAAAACATTAAAAAAAAAGGGCTGAGGATGTGGCCCAGTGGTTAAGCAACACTGGGTTCAATCCCTAGTCCAAAAAAAAAAGAGAGAAAGATAGAGATAAAACACACTTTGAGAGGCTGCTGCTGTGGGAGTGTGAAAAAAGGGGCACCCTATAGGGTTCAGGAAGGCAGGAGCCTTTCTTAAGAAGATGACATCAGGACTGGTGTTGTTGTGGCTCAGTGGTAGAGCGCTTGCCTCTCACATAGGAGGCACCAGGTTCAAACCTCAGCACCACCTAATAAATAAATAAATAAATAAACAAAATAAAGTTTAAAGAAGGAGGAGGAGGAGGAAAAGATGACATCAGAGCAACCATAACAAAGAAACAGAAATTTGCCAAGTGAAGGAGGGAAAGAGTATTCTGGACAGAGCACAGCATGGATGAAGACACAGAGGAAAGCTTTGAGACCATGAGCTTCATGTAGTGCACTGTGTGATCCCCGCTAAAGGTCAAGTGCAATCTCAGGCTGCATCAACAATGCAAAGGGCAGAGCAAAGAAGGCAACAACTCCATCTCATGGTGTGGTGACGTTAGTGCCATCCTCTAACAGAGACAGCCCTGACATGGAGTGCATTCAGAGGAGGCTTTCATTCATTCAGAGAGTATTCTTTCAAATAATAATTCTGACTCAGACACATCTCCTGCTCTTGAGAATGACCCACCATACCTCGGTGCTCAGTCCTCCCTGCTTCCCGGTGCTGTGCTGACCTCATCTCCTGCTCTCCTTGCTGGTGGCAGTCCGCTGTCCTGCCTCTTCACTGTTGCTCACACTCCCAGGCATGCTGCCCGAAGGGCTTATGCTCTGGCTCTCCCTCTTTCTCAAATGCTTTTGCCCCTGATGTTCCCTTGGCTTACTCCTTCAAAGTTTGCCTTCTCAGCCCTGCCTTCACTGGAAACAGCATCCAACTTTTTAACCTTGATCTGACACTCCCTATCCCCACCCCATTCTCTCTGCTCTATTTTTTCCCCTCTGTCTTATTTTTATCCCTTAGTACTTACCACCAGGGGATATACCATAGACACTACTTAATTGTCTTATTTAGTATCTGTCTCCCCTCTTAGAATGCAGATAAATAGGACACGAAATTTTGTTCACTAATATTTCTCCAGTTCACTAATAGGCCTAGACCTGTTTTATGGACTATCCATAAATATTTGTTGGATGGATTGGTGGATAAGTGAAGAAACATACAATTTGTTTTTTTTTAAATTAGAAAGAAAATTGCAGTTGAGAACATTTTCATTCATGAAGGTAAGAGATGAGCTGAAAAAGAAGGGATAAAAATGCTAGGAAGAGCAGCCCAAGTACCCACCAATGGACATGCACAAACGAAATGTGGCATAAACATGCAATGAAATATTATTTAGCATTGAAAAAGAAAGTAATTCTCCCATATGCTCCAATGTGGAAGAACACTGAAGGCAAATTCTGTGTCATTACACTTTTTTTGTTTTTAATATATATATATATATTTTAATTGTTGATAGACCTTTATTTATTTAATTAATTTATTTTTATGTGGTGTTAAGGATCAAACTCAGGGCCTCACACGTGCGAGGTGAGGCCACATGCATGCTAAGCGAGCACTCTACCACTGAGCCACAACCCCAGTCCCTCATCTCACTTTTATCAGACAACTAAAGCAGTCAAATTCATAGAAATAGAAAGCAGAATGATGGTTGTCAGAGGACAGAGAGGACAGGTGAGGGGGAAATATGGAAGCTCCTGGATGAGTGTAGATTTGGTTTTGCAAGATGAAAAAGTTCTGGAGATCCGTTGCACAAAAATGTTGATATACTTAACACTCTGAACCATTCTACTTAAAAATGGTTAAGGTGATTTTTGCTATTTTTTAGTACCAGGAGGACGCAGAAGAAAACTAAATTATCTACAGAGGCTAAGTCACTGGCCTGAAAACTAAACAAGAGGTTCCATTTGTTTATAAGAGGATAGTGAAGGGACAAGCAGCCAAGTCATCTGCAAAGAAGTTCCTAGAAACGAGGGCCCCTAATGTGGAGAGAAGACATGTCCAGGGAGGGGGAAGTGTGGATGGGGTGGAGAACAAAGGTACACTTGCCTGAGATAAGGGTGGAGATGGAGACACAGCAGAGACTGGGCCCTCGTTGTTTTGCTGCTACGGTAGCTAACAGGCACAAGGTAGGTGCTCAATAAATATTTGTTAAATAAATAATCCTGACACAGAAGCAAAGTATAAGTAATGACAACCAATAAATATTTAATCATGATATGACAGTTTGTCTTACAAAGGCTATCTAAAATAAAATAGTTAAAGTTGTTTTTGTTATAGTAGTAGTAGGATTTCAGCATGAGGATATCTTTCAAGATAGTCAGTTAAGTTAAAACCATAGATAGCATTCTTCTTTTTAGGAGACACACAGCAATATGGTTTGTTACTTGAAAGTTAGTTTACTTAAAGAAACATCTGTAGCATCTGAAATTGTGATTTCACAGAGTTATTCTACATTTTTTTATCATCTTCAAAAAATTTAGGATATAATATTTGACTCAAAAAAAGTTTTGTTCTTTCATTGGATCTGTGCTTTATTTTTTTAATATTTATTTTTTAGTTTTAGGTGGACACAATATCTTTATTTTTACATTTAAGTGGTTCTGAGAATCAAACCCAGTACTTCATGCATGCTAAGGGAGCACCATACCACTGAGCCACAACACAAGCCCCCTCTGTGCTTTCTTTTTTAAAAAATATTTTTTTAGTTGTAGATGAACATAATGCCTTTATTTTATTTATTTATTTTTATGTGGTGCTGAGGATCGAACCCAGTGGTTCACATGTGCTAGGCAAGCGCTCTACCCCTGAGCTACAACCCCAGCCCGATGCTTTCTTAATAGGCTATATTCCTACTGTTCTTAAAAGAACAAATTTTTTTTGAAATATTACGTGGTGCTCCATATTTATGTACAATTTTTAGGTGTTAATTAAAATAAACAAATAATAATAAGAAAGTATTCTTTTAAATTCTATTCTAAATCTCTAACACCACACTTTTCTGTTTTTAAAATCATTGAGGACATGGCATTTCTTTGAATATTTTAATGTTATTTTAATGTCATTACTGATCCAATCTACCTGCTCATTGGAATACATCAAGGTATAATACATCTCTGAGTCCTTACACACAAGGTCTTCCACAAATGGGCTTTCTTGTTTGTAATACGGAGATAATATAATTGTTGTGAAGATAATGCAACTTTGAAGCATTTGCCCAGTAAAATATTAGGAGAGAGTTGAACATGTGGTGCATAGCAATAAGTTACAGCTGTTATTATTTATCTTTCAAGTCCTTGTTTAAGCACTACTTGCTTTGTAGAGTGATTTTCTGCTATCGTGATTGTTTTGAACATGCCTTTATCGAAATCTGTATTCCTTGGTTTTGTTACATCTTTATCCATCTGCTGGATTATAAAGTACACAAAGGCAAGAAATGTGCTTTAGACCTAAAGCACGTAGCATAATATAGGCATAGAGTGGGCCACTCCTGAATCATTGCTGAGGGGAAGACTTGTTTAGGAATGATGAAACAACAATGACTCAAAACAAACATCAGTAGTGTTTATTGCTTAATTAAACTTACAGGATTTTTAGCCAGGTGTGGTGGCTCATGCCTGTAATCTCAGTGACTCTGGAGACTGAGGCAGGAGGATCGCAAGTTCAAAGCCAGTCTCAGCAATTTAGTGAAGCGCTAAGCAACTCACTGAGACCCTACTCAGTGAGACCCTGTCTCTAATAAAATTCAAAATAGGGCTAGGGATGTGGCTCAGTGGTTGAGTGCCCCTGAGTTCAATCCCTGGTATCTGCCCCACCCCACCCCCCCAAAAATTGTTTTTTTCCTAATTGGACAAGAAAAGTTTGTACTAGTTGTTTTAATTAACTATGGTTATTATTTTTCTTTATCTCCATGCAAATTTGGGGTCTCAAGAGACACACCAGGTACAGTGCTGTTTTTCTGAATTCTCAATAAAAATAATTGCTATATTAGAAATAGTTTCATCAAATGAATACTTGAATCTTAAGCCTCCTCAGTTTGTTTTGTTATGATCTTTTCATTGAAAATTTTTAAGCTGACCTTGTTGTTGTTTTTTTTCCCCAAGTGTAAATCATAAAAACTTTCACATCCTGGTCAATATAGAATCAAAGGGTTAGCAGCACAGCTGTCCTGGAGTTAGCTTATGATGCTACCTAGTGGTCAACTTTGGGCACACACTTGAAATGCTCAAACTCTTACAGGTTTTCCCTTTACTTTTAAATTGTCAATTGTAAAATGTCACTAGAAATCACTGAAGATCTTGCTCTCTTCTTTTTAATATTTTTAGCAACTGCTTTATGTGTCGTTTATCCACCATTCATCTAGCTGAAATCTGATCAGTAGAACTGAAAATTTAAAGACATGCTACAATCTATTATTGGGCTTCAAAGATGCCCTTTCCTCCCAGGATCGGAGGGACTTATACAGTAGGCAGAATTCAGGACACCAGCTTCCTTGGGCCATGCTATGGGAGAATGCGCCTCCATTTGCCCCCTCTGACTTCAGGCAGGTTTTGGAGGCTGCCTGAGCAAAGGCACTTCTTTCTCCTTTACACACATTCTTCTAAACAATCATTCTCTTTTGAAACCAAACAATCCCCTCAAAAACACTGTTTCAGGCATAAAATAGGAAATAGTACTAAACCAACGGAAATGTTTTGTTTTAAATACTGAGGCCATTTGTTTACATTAAGAAATAGTTTGCATTCAAAGCCCATTATTGAAAGAAACATGAATCATCAATCACAAGGGGACTTTATAGATAAGAAATAAGCCATTGACCTAAACAATTGTATTAAGCATGAACAACCCTTCTTGGGACCTTTTGCTGAGTCACTTTTCAGGAAGTGAGCTGTCCAGGGAGATTTCTACAGGAGGAACAATTGACAATATTTTCATATTAATAACCTCCAGTTGCTTTATTGTTCTCAAAACTTTTGTTAATAAGTATTTTCCTGTTCAGTGAAAAAAACATTAATCAAAAGACAAAGGCTAATCTGATTTATTTTTATGTGTTTGGGATTCTTTTCTGCTGTAAGTGATATTCAGTATCTTTAAATAAAAGTTAGCCAATTGTAGGACGCCCTCATTCACTGAGCATAATATCAGGAAATATTTTTTTCTGAATTTATGTGTAAGGTGGGAGGATGATCTCACACATACTAGGTTAATGCTCTACCACTGAGCTACCTCCCAGCCCTGAACTTCAGAAAAAAAAAAAAATACGTGTTCTCTAACAGATATTGGACACATTCATTAGAATAATTGTAAATAATCTTTTTTTTTTAATGGGGGACTTAATCCAGGGGATTAAACCACCGAGCTTCATCCCCAGCCCTTTATATATATAATAATATATAATAATTTTGAGACAGGGTTTTGCTAGTTGCTTAGTGTCTCACTAAGTTGCTGAGACTGGCCTCAAAGTTGCAATCCTCCTCCCTAAACCTCCCAAGCCGCTGGGATTACAGGCATACACCACCGTGCCCAGTTTGTAAATAATCATTTTGAATTCAAATTTCCTTCAAGGAGCAGCAGTGTTTCCACTTCATGGTTAGAATTCTCTTCTGCTTAACTCCTTTTAAGATTTCTCTTCACTTGCCTCTCAGAAAAAGAACAATCACTGCATCCCCCTAGAGACCAACTGAAAGATACAGGTCATTCACACAGCAGTCCCTCAGAAAACTCTCCAGCAGGACTATAAGGGGCAGACAGGGTCAGTGGTCCCTGCTCACAGGCACCGAGCCCTTCATAGCTTATGATGAGGATTTGTGATCAGGGGCTAAAGACACCTGCCCACATGACTGGGGGAGGTAAATTGTGGAATCAGACCATTGTGTGACTATGATTTGTTAGTATAAATGAATTTTCATGCTTGTTATCTGATTTAACACAAATACATCTCCCACAACCTGTCCCCACAGAAGCCTTGTGTCACATGCCCCATGTGGCTTTCCTTCTGTACTCGACAATGAACATAGTGTCTCTAGCTACATCATCAGATATCAGAATTAAAGAATCTACTATGCACCAAGCTCTCTGTGCGGTACAGCAGTCCTGGTGTTGAAGTGCCTGGTTTCAAATCCTACCTCTGCTACTTATTAGCTATGTGACCTTGGGTACTTTTCTGTACTTGGAGCTTCTTTTTCTACACAATAGACAAGTTCCTGTCCCATAAGTTTGTTAAGTGATCCAGTTAATTAATGAAAACAAAGTCCTCAGAACAATGCCAGGAAAGCAATACACTATGGAAATATTACTCTTATACCTTTGCTTAGTGATATACCATGATGTACCATTGAGGATGCATTTTTCTTAATTCATGAATTTCTATTTTGGTTCTGATGAGTAGCATTTTTCCTCTATTTCTTTTTAGATGCTGCACTCTTATGATCTGAATTTCACAAAGGCCAACAACACATAAAACTGTTAGGAGACCACAATGTCCATGTGCTTATTATAAAGCTATTTCCTCTGCAGTATTGTTTTGTTCATTTACTCATTCATCCTTATAAAGAAAACTATATACTAAGGAATACTACTATATATGAAGCCCTTGAGAACTCCAGGGTTCAGCAGAGAAATTTCTTCTGTATTTCAACTTGACTGAGGGAGTGGGGTCTGGGAGTGAGAAATCTGCAATCTATACCCAGGATGGCATGCACATACTGGAAGGATCCACCTCTGGACCTCAGCAACAAGATTTGAACACATATCTAGAGCTCATAACCTTTATGACACATTGCCCTTTTAACTTGACTCCTAGAAGCATCCATTCTTCATGCAACCCCAGAGGTAGCCACCCATTTGTTCTGCTCAGACTCCTGGAGTTAATTCATGGGAGCAAAGGGAAGATTCAACACTAGAAAAAGAGCTTCCATCTCAAAATAAAGAATCTCAAAATAAAAAGGATCTGGCTAAGTGCTCCTTTAGTGTCTCCTGTTCCCTTTTGACACCTACTTTAGTCCATCACTAAAGAAGGTCTGTACAAAAAGAAAGGAAAGCTATCATTTCCTTGTGGTTTTTCTTCATATTTCCCTGGCTTCTCTTTCTCAGCTTCCTTCCCAAGTTCTACTTTATAAGTTTGTCCTTCAGGGGCTGGGGTTGTGGCTCAGTGGAAGAGTGCTCGCCTAACATGCACAAGACACCGGCTTCGATCCTCAGAACCACATAAATGTAAAATAAAGATATTGTGTCCTCCTAAAACTTAAAAATAAATATTTTAATAAAAAAAAGTTTGTCCTTCAAACGTAGTTTTTCCCAGCATTCTCTCCTCAATTCTCCTCTTACTTTAGGATCCTTAAAGTATTCATTTTCCACTCATGTGTCGACAAGTACCAAATCCAGATCTTTTTTTAAATTTTTATTTATTTGTTTATATGTGGTGCTGAGATCGAACCCAGTGCCTCACATGTGCAAGGCAAGAGCTCTACCACTAAGCCACAGCCACAGCCCCCCAAATCCAGATATTTAACTGCTCTTCTCTCCTAAGCTCCAAACTCTATTTCTCACAACCCATATCTCCACCAGAATAACCCACCCCATTCAACATGTCCAACATTAAATCCATTAACTTTCCTCTCCTCTCTTGCCCTCGAAGTCACCCTCCACACACTCAATGCCCACCTGCAAATAATGATAATACCCCAACATGGATATTCTCAACTTGCTTTCATTCTCCAAATTAATTTCTGCCAAGCTCTGAACCATTAGCTCTGACCTGGGCATCTCTGGGCATTTGTAGATGCTTTTCCTTTTGTCTAGAGTGGCCTCCTGTGAATGAATCTCTATGCATTCTTCAAGACTCAACACAGACAACACCCTCCTCAAAGCCACTCTAGATCTGAATTGCACCTTACATAGGATGCAATTTACTCTGTTTCCAATACTAAACTAAGTAACACCTCTGAGTGTTGCCTGCCTTTGTAGTTCTCAAAGCCCTTTTAAGGTACAGGACCTTGGACATAGAAGTCATCAATAAATGTTTGTTGGACTAGTTAGTCAACTTATTAATGTTGAAAAATGGAACCAGTGTGTTTTAGAGTGGTGAGTGATTTCTTCCTCCACTCATTCAAACTTTCCATTCCCTACTATCACTTTTCTGGATTGTTCACCACTCAGAAATTCTGAGTGTCATCAACACTCAGTCTTACAAAACTTCTGGGAAAAATTTGGTTTATAAACCCTGACACAATCTGATCCTTTATGAGTACAACTGTTGTAGAGTAAACACAGAAGATGACTGCAGTGGATTCCTTCATTTTGAACACTGGGATAAAAAGAAAAGTTTCCATTTGTACCAGGTTTTACAGGGTTGTGGTTCAATAGGTGATCTGTATGCTTCCTTTTTACTTCTAAACACATGTGTTCCTTTGTTTCTCAGGAAGTAATCATCATGTAGCCATGGAAATCAACGAGTGCAAAGGAAATGTTGCAGGGGAATAATGAAGCCAACTAACTCAACTCCACAAGAGTTGGTCACATCCTAAAACGATTAAAACCCAACCATCCAAAAGCTCTTAGAGGAAGTGTTGATCGGTGCTTGGTATTTGACAATAACTTGTACAGTACGTGAAAACAATTCAAAAATTCTGAAGCATTTATAAAATGTAATACATTCTCCAGACCAATGAATATTTATTGAGTGACTACTATGAACTAAGCCCTTTTGCATATACTCCTTCTGTCATCTCAACAGCCTTATGCAATAACTATTTCTTTATTAATTCCATTCTTTAGATTTTTTTAAAAAAACTACTTAGATTCTGAGAGTCTAGAAGACTTGCTTAAAGACTCGTCAGTGTGCGAGGCAGCACTTGAAGGAATACATTCTTTTCACCAATCAGAATTCATTTCAGGGATGAATGATTTCCAGATCCCCTGGCACAAATATCCAGAAGGGCAAATCATCTCCCAATCCACTTTCCATATTTGTAACCATTTTTCTGTCTGCTTTACTAGGCTGACAATTCCCAGCCTTGGAGGTAGAACTTGTGGTTTGGAGGTTTAAGACTTTATCCCAAGAAGAGGAAAGATCAAAATCATGCATTGATTTACTTTAAGTAATTTATAAGATGTCCATGTTACATGGGTCAAATTCAGATACCATGAGCAATCCTTTTTTTCTCTTTCTTGTAGTAGTGTTGGTAATGTTTCTTTGTAAAGATCCAAAATTTGCATTATACAGAAAAAAATTTGCATTATACAGAAATTTGTCTCACGATGATGTTTCAGTGGAAGGAATTGAGAGTGTGCTGCAGCGTGAATCTGGACTGTCCCCTAAAGGCTTATGTGTTAAGGACTTGGTCCCCATATAATGGCTTGTTGGGAGGTGATAGAAACATTAGGAGATGGGGACTAGTTGGAAGAAGTAGATCACAGCGGGTATGCCTTTGAGGGGTTTATTTTGTCCTTGCTCTCCGTCTCTTTCTCTGCTTCTGGGGCCTCCACAAGGTGAGCAGCTCTGCTCTACCATGCCCTGGCTGCCATGACGCTGTCTCACCACAGGCCCAGAGAAATGGAGCCAATTAACCTGAACTGAATCCTCTAAAATCATATGCCAAAATAAGTCTCTCCTCCTTTAAGTTGATTTTCTCAGGCATTCTGTCACAGTCACACAAAGCTGACTAACAGGTTGGTAATAGTACTTTATAATCCTTTTGAGTTTTAAAGTGATGGAGCTTTCATTTGTGAAATCCTATAGACTCAGTCTCATTACTTTATAAGCCATACTTTATATTTAATACAAATTATGTTGTTAATTTGAGTCTCTCATGTAAAAGATTCCGGATAAGGACTAGTGATGCTGTGGCAGCTCCACAGAGTCCTCAGACAGCCAGACTGCTTCTCTCTACTTTCTGTCTCTAGCCACAGCTTCCATCCTCAAGTTCATCTCAGGTTGAAAAAATGCTGCTGCAGCTCTAGACACAAAGTTCCCCATCTAGGCAGCAGAAAGGAGGGTGGGGAAAGGACAGAAAGGATGTAGACCAGCTGCGTGCCCTGCTTATAAGAGTTTTCCTGGAAATTCCACCCAGCAGCTTCTACTTGTCTCATTAGCCAGGGCTTCATCACATGGCCGTACCCATCTGCACATAAGGCTGGGAAAGACAGTCTTTATCTGACCTAAGGGGGAGTGGAAAGGATAGGGAATTGATACAGGGGAGGTATCTACAGCTGTAGTCACAAAAGGTGTAGAAGCAGAAGATTAGAAGAGCCCATACGCAACAGCAAAGCCTTCCAAATGGAGGAATTCGTTGGATTTGAATCTCAGATCTGCAACTGACCAATTGTAACCAAAGGAGGGTGACCAGCAAGAGAGGTGTTTGGAGCAGGGTGGCAGTCATGGAGATGGTGAAAAGTGGTCCGATACTGACTCTATCTTGAAGGCAAAGCCAACTGGATTAGCTAATGGATTAGAATGGAGGTATGAGAGAAGGAGTCAAGGTTGACACCAAGATCGGTTAAGAAACTTGCTGAGAAAGGGGCACTACGGGGGGGAGCAAGTTCTGGATGGGAATGGAAGCTCAGCAGCTCGATGTGTATCTGACATCCAAAGGCACATTTTGATTTGGAAGTTGAACATATGTGGTCTGGAACACAGGGAGGTGGTTTAGACTGGAGATACATGTATTTAGAAGTAATCAATACAGAGGTAGTAGTTAAAGTCCTGAGATTGAATGAAATCATTAAAGTGGTCAGTGTCGATGGAAAACAGAAGAGTTCCAAGGACTGAGCCTGGGACACTCTGCCATAGAGAGACCAAGGAACAAGAAAAGAACCCTGGGGCCAGAGGTGCTGCTCCGTGATAGAGGGTGTCCTGGGCTCAAGCCCCAGAAGAAGGAAGGAAGGAAGGAAGGAAGGAAGGAAGGAAGGAAGGAAGGAAGGAAGGAAGGAAGGAAGGAAGGAAATGAAAGGGGTGTGGGGAGAAACTGACAAGGAAAACAAGAAGCAATGAGGGAGAAGGGAAAACCAGGAGTGTGGGGGAAACCACGTGAAGGCAGATGTATGAAAATGGAGTGACCGTGAAATGCTCTGGGTGCCTTACCAAAGTGTTTCAGTGGGTGGTGAGGGTCAGAGAAGAAACAAGGCAAAGAGAACTGGAGAGACAATTTTGCTGAAAAGAGAAATGGGGGGACACAGAGGATGTAAGCTAGAAGGGGAAGTGAGATCAGGAGAGTTGTTTGTCTTTTTTTGTTTTCAACAGAGGATGAGAAAATGCTTGTGTGGTGCGGAGCCTGATGATACAAGAGAGAGGGGAAGTGGTGTGAGGCCTTGTCCTTGACTGGACAGGGGTGGGGGCACATAGTGTGTAAGTGAAGGTGTTGGCCTTTGTAAAGAGCGTAGAGAGTTCATGCAGAGGAACAGGAGAGAAAGCAGAGGCTCACTTGACTGTGTGCCTTTCTCCGGCTTTGTTAAATGGTGTAATGGGGTAGGAAAAGTCCAGTTTAACAGAGGTTGCTGTACAGCCACGTCAATTCAACAAAGAGAGACAGGGACAAGTGAGTCCTGAGTATTTTCAAGAGAATGGTTGAAGTGTTGGACCATAAACCTGAGCTAGGTAAGGCGGGAGACAACATGGAAAATATAATAGAATAGTGGATTTGGGTTCCTTTTTTAAAAAATACTTTTTAGTTGTAGATGAACACAATATCTTTACTTATTTATTTGTTTTTATGTGGTTCTGAGGATTGAACCCAGGGCCTTGCGCAGTCAAGGCAAGTGCTTTACCACTAAGCCACAACTCTAGCCCCTGGATTTGGGTTCCAATGGAGTTGAAGACTGTTTGGATTTACAGAGTATGTACATGTCCATTGACCAGGGGAAAAAAAACCAAGAAACTCAAATCTAAGCCTTAATGGTATCCAAAGATGTCTAAAACCTAGGGGCTTAGCAGTGTGAGCTCACCCACCTAAAAATAAATCAGCTTTCTCCCAGCCCCTTTCAACCACTGACCTGAAACAGAGAGTGACCTCCTAATGTGGCATGATTAAATCCTGTTCCTGGATTCCGGATTTTCATGCACTTCCTGCCATTTCCTGCAAATGACAAAGTTGAGATTCCAGTGGGCTCTCTGACATGGCAGAATGCCAGGCCAACCAAAGCATCTCTAATTTCTATAACCTGAAGAGAGCTGAACATCAGAGTTCCTGCAGTCTATTGTGTTCATCAGTTCAAAAGCAAGGCCAAGTGTGTTTCTAACAGGGCTCGTTCATGCTCTTCCCAAGCAACATGGCTGCTCTTTCCACAAACATTTTATTTCCACGACGTTCCCTGGTTGTGGAATAAGTCAGAACCTCTTCAGCCAGGCTCTTTGCACAGGAATACCCTGGACATGTACAAGAAAGGAATAATGTAGCCACAAGTCAGACACCGCAGGAGAAGCATTCTGGGTGGGTTGCCAAGGCCCAGTTTCCCCGGCCAGTAATTAACAAATGCACACCCAAGAATCTTTTAACTTTTGAACTAATCTTTTAAACTAATATCACAAAAACATCAGAGAGCCAAAAGGGCATTTGCACAAGTCATGCTGAAATTCTCCTTTCTCTTTCTCCCTCTGCCATAGAAAACCCAGTTTCTTTTAGTATCTAAGTGGATGACTCCATAGCCAGGCATTTTCAATTTCCCTTGTGCAGAAGTCTGTTGTCAGGATCTTAGAATTTTCTCTTCATAGGGTAGTCTGGGCCTGGAAGAGAGGAAATGATCAGTTAATAGCTCTTTGTTTTTCAGCTTCTTTCAAAGAATCTCTCAGCAATAAATATAACACTGACTATACAAAGGTCTGAACAACAAATGTGAATTTACTTACTTGTTTATAATGAACAAAACCAACAAGTAATGTGCTTTGCTTTGTTGAAATTAAAGGGAAAAAGGTTATTTCAAAATTTGAAATGAATGTCAAATACTGCTCCTCTTTTACTCTTTAGTTAAGTGGTACAGCAGCTACAAAACTTGTCCCTCTTCACAAACACCATGTCCTGTCAATCATTGAACTGGATTGTTAGGGTAAAGATTTGCCATCAGAAATTGAACTGAAATCAGAATGTCTGCTTGCTTCTGTGAGTTAAAGAAAAAAAAAAACAAACAAACTTTTTTTCCTTCTGTTTTAATGTGGAGTTTGGAGTCGAGTAGTCTTTAAAGCACTGAACTGTCTCTCTAGTATTTGAGGGGATTAGGTTTAGAGTTCATTGTGTTGACTGTCTTCTGAAAGATTAGATAGTTTAGTTAGGCTCCTATTGGCCATGTAAATGTCTCAGTGTTTATTGACTGTCTGCAGACGTTATCAAAGACTCTGGACACAATCGACACCTAGTAAACAGAAATCCCATTATTTTTGTGGTGCTGATAAGATTTACAGAGGATTTAATTTTTTTATGATAGACTGGTTAGTTAAAGATACTAATACAGTACAGAGGAGTATGATAAATGGGAATGAATTCAGCCAACACACTTGCCCTTTTATTTGTAGTTTGGAAACTACAATTTTGTTTTGCCTGTAGATTGTAGAAATGATTGTCTGAATACTATTTAGCTTAAAAATACTTCTTAAGTACACTTGAAAACATTATATACATGTCTACTGATGCTTCAAATGATCTACAGAGGGATTTGTTTTCACAGAAAGATGTCTGAAGTCTTTCAGTACATTCAAACATTCTACAGATAGTGTACTCATTTAGTGTAAGCACTTATCTGTTGAGTGTTTTGGGCCTGCTATAATCAAAATAAAATTTAGAAGATATATAATAGATGTGTTCGACCACAGGAAAAATTCATGGGATCAATGTCTTTATTATTATTATTATTATTTTATGAATTCGTGATCTCTGATAGGGGCTACCAGTCAAGTTTCCTTCTCTGTCTCCACCAAGATTAGTGATAGGTGGAAGAGGGTAAAGGAAATGTGTTTTCCCTGGAGCCCTGCAAGGCACTTAGAGTTTAGTCAAAGTAGCAAAGAGCCTTATGGCAGGAAGTGTTGAAGAGGGTTGGTGTTTAGGAAAAAGTAGAATGACAGAACTGAAATTAGGCAGTTTGCCTCCATATAAAACACACACTGCTTGAACTTGTGTGTTATGGTACCAAACACAGAACTTGTACCACAAAGCTGCAACATACCTGAACAGCCTCAGCTCCCAACTCTACTCTGACCGTCCCTTGATGCATCTGCCCCCTGCTCCACAGCAGGCACCTTCCTGCCCCAGGGCCTTTGCTTCTGCTGTTCTCTTCTTCCTCCCCTGGACAGGAAACTCTTATTCACCCTGACACTCCAAATGTCGGCTCCTCTATGACCTTTCCTTTACACACTCCTTCATAAGCCTAACTTACTAACTCCACTATATTCACAGATCCCTGGTAGTTTCTTTGTGTGTTGAACTCCCCAACATCAGTAAACTTCCTACAGGGAGGTTTTTGTTTTTGTTTTTATCCTCCAGGTCTAGCATATAATATATGCTTGATAAATCCATATGGCAGGAAGAGGGAAGGCTCATCCCTAATCTTTGCTTGCACACCTCCTCTCTCTTCACTAGAGAACTTACCCATCCTCAAGAACCAACTGCTTTTTGAAGACTTCTCTGACCAAGGATCTCCCACTTCTTTAAACTCTCATAGCACCCAAGTGAGAATTGCACACTTGACACCCAACAGACTTTGTCCTGGCCTTACTTGTGTTTTTCCAAGTAGGTGCTATTTCCCCACCACAATCAAAGAATTCCTTGCAGCACCCACAATACCTAATATTCTCTGCTTGAGGCTTTTAGCTACCAAGGGTTTGTTGATTAGGGAGGAAAGGGGGTTGGTCTAAAAGGTAGTCCACAAGGTCATTTGACAGGCTGTGAAGGAGGGCACATTTGGGACCCCCAGGCAAAAAACAGGTTAAGCAATAAGAAGTAGCAGACAGACAGCCCTGAATCCTCAAGCACCTCAAAAGAAAACAAAGCAAATCCACCAAGTGTTTAACGAGGCTGGGAGGGGTGCTGTGCTGAAGTTAATGAGAAGCCAGGACACTATAAGAAAGTGATTGTCCCGTCAGTGAAGACCAACCAGCAAGGAGGAGAAAGTCATAAGAGTGAAAATTTATTGAGCACCAATTATGTGCTAAGCATTTGACACACATTCTGTTTTTTTAACAGTTTTCTTGAGAATAACTCAAATAGTACGTAATTTTCCCCTTACTTGGATACAATTCAATGGATTTCAGTGTATCCACAGAGTTGTGCAATCCATAGCATAATTTTAGTATATTCTCATTACCCCCAAAAGAAACCCTATGCCCATCAGTGGTCGCTCCCCATTCTCTGCCCGCCATTGCCCTCCCACTCTCACCTCTAACCTAGTCAACTGCTAATCTACTTCTGTTCTTTATAGATGTTCCCATTCTGGACATTTCATGTCAAAATGGAATATGATGTGGCTTTCTGGGTCTGGCTTCTTCGTTCAGCATGTCTTCAAGGTTCATCCAGGTTGTAGGATGTATCAGAATTCATTCCCTCTTATTTTCAGCAGTATTCCATTATATGGATGTTTCACATTTTATTCATTCATTTATTAGTGGATGGCTAGTTGGGGTTGACTCTTGACATTCTTTCATTTATTCTTTCTGATGTTCCCAGAAGGTAGGTGTTAGTGTCTTCATTTTACAGTCGAGTAAATTGAGACTCAGAAAGGTTATCTTATCCCTTCATGTAGATAATGGCACTGGGATGGGACTTGGGAAGACCCACTGTGTTTAGTTGCCACCTGTTGTTGGGCAAACATTGTCAGTGGAGGGATATAGATCATACCAAATTCCAAAGTCTAATAGAGCTCACGGGTGCTCCCCACCTTGCAAGGAATTTAGCCATAAATAAATACATGGGTATGCTGGAAAGAGCGTGAGCTTTGGACAGTCTTGATTTTGAATCTGGCATACTGGCTGTGTGACATGGGGCAGGTTTTTAAACTTCTTTGAGCCTCAGTTTCCACTCCTATAAAAATGCAGATAATTCCTGCTTTATAGGATTCTTGTGAGGATTAAGTGAGCTGATAATATGAAGTGCTTGACATATAGTAGGTAACTAAAATATGGTAGCTATCATTATCATTACTATTTGCAGTAGTAGCAAAAGCAAGTAACACATGCACGCCTACACATGTACACACACACACACACACACACACACACACACACAATCCCTTCCCTATTGATTGAAGTCTGAAGAGGTCAGTTTTTCATATGTGCTGGTGGGAAATCCATGCAGAAATCGCCAGTGGTGGGCCGACAGAGATAAGAGGCAGGAACTCAGGTGAGAGGTCAGGGCTAGAGATATAGATTTGGGGGTTATCAGCATGGAGGTGAGGGTTGAAGTTGTGACAACTTTTCAGGTAGAACCAGGCAGAAAATAAACAGATGAGTCCAGTGCCCAAGACTTGGGATGTCCACAGTTAAGGCCAGGAGAAAGAATGAAAGCAGCAGAGGGTACAGAAACAAGAATTTGGAGGGTCTGGATTCAACCAGAATTGCGTTTGATTTTTTCCCCCATTATCCTTAATATATTTATTTATTTTGATTTTTTTATTAATTTTTTTATTTATATATGACAGCACAATGCATTACAGTTCTTATTCCACATATAGAGCACAATGTTTCCTATCTTTGGAATGTACACAAAGTATATTCACGCCAATTCACGTCTTTATACATGTACTTTGGATAATAATGTCCATCACATTTCACCATCATTGCTAACCCCTTGCATTTGATTTTGAAAGCCAAGGAAGGATAGATATTTGAGAAAGGGATAAGAGATAGCGAAGAAAGTTGAAAAGCTTAGGTTGTAAAAAGGTTTGCAGTCATGAAAACTAAAGTAGGTTATTAAATTTGGCAGCCCAGAAAGTCAATAGTGGCCTTATTATTCTGAGCATCTATCCATCCATCCATTCAAGCGTCCATTGTTCTTTTCCACCATTCATTAAATTTCCACAGTGCACTACCAGAGAAATACGCAAGGAAAACACAATCCCTTGCTATTCTGAGCGTGACGTGAAACAAAAGGAAAAGTCCAATGATCTGAGACCACTTGAGTGTATACGTTGAGCTCAGCAGGAAAAATTGGACTCTGTGGGACAACTCATGGAAGGACAGAGAATCAGAAAATTGGGAATAAACTGAAGGGCATGTGAAAGGCAAGCTGAATAAAGGGAAGGGCTTTTTATTTTTACAGGGGCGTTAAAAAGGGGAAAAAGATAAGGCAGAAATATTTGGGTTTACTTATCAGATAAGAAAGTCTTGAAGCTTTTCCTTTTCTTATTGGTTTGTAGTTGAGATGCTGTTAGAGTGAGTCTGTTTTTTAAACAGGGGGTGAATTTTTAAAGTTGACACCCATTTCAAGTTCATATACACTTGAAATTAATCTTAGTACTACCAGTAGTATTAATACCAATACTATTATTAATATTATGGTTAGTATAAATAATTTTTCTCTTCTTCAAAGATCTTCAAGAATCCAGAAGCTTTTTCTCTTAGCATTTTTAGTAAAATGGATTCTTCAAGAAAATGCACTGTTTATGTATAGTTCCAGTACCTTTGACCCACTACAGAAACGATATTCTCCTTCCCTCTGTTGTCCTCTACCCTCTAGTCAAAGTACCTCTACTTGGAGAAGCAAGTTAGGGAATGAAGACCAAAATACTATGGCTTCACATCTGTGGCCATGTTGCCTACTTACCCACAAAATTAATAAAAAATAGTTTATGAAAGTTAATTTAAAAATTATGGTTAGGCCACAGAAAATAGACATCACAGAAATGGAACTACTAAAGTTAAGAAAACCAGAAACCCAAAATGTAAAAGGAGAAAATTGTGACACATTGAATATTAAAGAGTGAACAAATTAACATTGAACAAGTTAAATAAAAAATTTAATAATGAACTTTAAGCTGTTAAAAATAAATGTTTAAGGGTTGGGGATATAACTCAGTTGGCAGAGTGCTTGCCTCGCATGAACAAGGCCCTGGGTTCAATCCCCAGCACCACACAAAAGTAAAAATAAAAATAAATGTTTAAGTTGAGCATAGTGGCACACGCCTATAATTCCAGCTGCTCAGGAGGCTGAGACAGGAGGAAAGCAAGTTCAAAGCCAGCCTCACCAAAAGGAAGGTGCTAAGCAACTCAGTGAGACCCTGTCTCTAAATAAAATACAAAATAGGGCTGGGGTTGTGGCTCAGTGGTCAAATGCCCTGAGTTCAAAAAATAAAAATAAAATAAATGTCTAATAAGAATTAAAACATGGGCTGGGGATGTGGCTCAAGCGTTAGCGTGCTCGCCTGGCATGCGTGCGGCCCGGGTTCGATCCTCAGCACCACATACAAACAAAGATGTTGTGTCTGCCGAAAACTAAAAAATAAATATTAAAATTCTCTCTCTCTCTCTCTCTCAAAAAAAAAAAAAAGAATTGAAACACATGTCTAGGGCTGGGGACATAGCTCAATTAGTAGAGTGCTTGCCTCGCATGCACAAGGCCCTTGGTTCAATCCCCAGCACCACAAAAAATAAAATTAAAAAAAAATAAATTAAAAAAACTACATGTCTATATAGGACAGTTGACTATATTGTCCATTCTAGTGTGATCCTCCAGATTTAATGGAGCTACTTCCACCCAGGTCACTCAGGTGAAGGCAGAGTCAGGGAAATACAACAGAGCAGTATTTCTGTCCTCCATCTAGTTGGGAACTTAATGCATATCCAGGGTGCCAGTCAAGCCTGCCTGTCCCATGGGCAGCTAGGCAAAGCCAGGCTCCCCAGAGACTTTCTAGGAAAGTGTTGCTGCCTCCTTATTGCCCCACACTGCAGAAACTTTTATAGGTGGTGACATCATAGGACAACTGGCCGCCTGGCAAAGGACCTACATGGCCTCATCTGGTCTCTCCTTCACACTCAAATAAGGAGGTATCATTAGGTTAGAGCTAAGCAGGAGCAATAGAGACACAGGATAACAGAAAAAGCTGAAATTGTATTTATTTCTCATGTAATAGTAAGCCCAGACGGACATGGTAGTCCTGCTGCATGAAGTCTTCAGTGTTCCAGGTTCTTTTTAGGCTGCCACTCACCATTCCAAAGACCTTACTCTTAGGCTTTGTCATCCTGTCCCAAGATGAAACTCTAGCCAGCTCTCTACAGGAGGAAGGAAACAAGAAAGAGCAGAGGACATACACCAGTTATCTCAGAAGGGAGGTTTCCAAATTGTCTCATATCACATCCCTCACATTTCATTGGCCAGACTAAGTACCTAAGCTGCAAGGAATGCTGGGAAATGTAGTCTAAATTCAATAACCACATGCATATTTACAAAAATCCTGTGATGGTAGAAAGTGAGAATGAGAATACTGAGGTTCAACTACCAGCCTTTGTTGTTCAGGAGGATGCAATATCGCACTCTTCTCCCTTCCCCTCCTTAGGAAAGTACTTTAATTTCAGGTAAGAGCCCATTTTAAAGTCCTTGATTGTCTTGGTCTTGGGAGAGGAAAAAAGACAAGCACAGCAATATGAACAAATACTGGTAGGAATATAAATGTTTCTCCACTTGTTAGAGGGGTCATGACTTGATTAAAGGTAACATCTCACTCCATTCTAGTGAATCAGGAACCTATTCATTAGAATCAAATCAAGTCACCATCCAGCTGAGGAGACCCAGGGTTGCCTCTTTAAGTACAGGAATCCATTTGCTTTCTGATTTGACTTGTGACTCCTACTTAGTTACTTGAATATCCTGGTGCCTGAATAATTTGTCCACCTGGATAAGCAGATTTTTCTCCCCATTTTTCTCTTTGAATATACCTGCTGGACCCCCAAAACTCACAGAGTAATTTAGAGGAATGTACAGCTCCCCCATTATGTTTCCACAACCATGTTAGGCACTAACAAGTACCAATAAAGGCCTTTGGATTGTGTGAAGAAATATATACATTTATGGGGCCTCAGAATACCTCTTGAAATAAAGTGATTGAATTTGATTTAGTTGCTCTAAAACTATGGTCTATATACACATCACAATTGATAGCTATTTAAAAATGTGGACTCCAAAGAGATGAATACATTTTAATGTAGAAATATGAAAACTTCAATGATTTCAGATTCTGCACTGTAGTTACCCTTTAAGAAACTACTACTTGTCTGCTTTTTTGTTTGTTGGTTCCAGGGATTGAACTCAGAGATGCTTAACCACTGAGCCCTTTTTATTTTTTTATTTTGAGGCGGGGTCTCAATAAACTGCTGAGGGCCTTCCTAGGTTACTGAGGTTGGCCTGGAACTTGTGATCCTCCTGCCTCAGCTTCTCGAGTTGCTGGGATTACAGGCGTGCACCACCATGTCCAGCTACATGCCTGGTTTTGATGAAATAGAAAAAAAAATACTATTACTTGAAAATGCTACTAAAGCAACCCACTTATATCTGTATGAGGCTAGATTTCATCCAGAACTAGCATATCACAATAGATTCAACACAGAAGGACACAGGAGGGTCCAGCTGTTCTCTATGAAACCAGATATTAATTATCTTTGCAAAAAAAATCATTCCCATCAAATTATTTGTGACTTTGGAAACTGTAATTATTTGTTCTGTTCATAAGCTATGCTATGTGTATTGACATGTGGCAATTTTATTGTTGCTATTTTAAAATAATTTAATAAATACTAATTTTTATTTAAATGCAGATTCCAAGTCTGACTCCTCAGCACCACCACCATCACTACCAAGGGTTCTGGTTCAGCAGGCATGAGCTCGCGCTGGGAGTGTTTATTTTTTTGTAATTTTCCCAGGTGATTACCATGCAAGTGGTCCTCAGACTACACTTTCAACAGGTCTCTGGAACCCCTAAATTGTAAAAAGAAAAAAAAAAGAAAGAGAAATACATGATTTTAGAGTTAGTGGACAGATTTCAGGTAGTATTTTAGTTTCCTTTGAGTAGATTTCAGGGCCAGTCCTGTGGCCTCAGCAAAGACAAGTTTCTTTAGTTAATGCTCCAAAGCATCATGGCTTCTTCACCTGCCCTTAAACCTGCCTTTCTGGCCAGTGCATTTAGCTATGTTTGAACTCCGTGTTTCCTTTGGTAAAGCTTTTCCCCATTATAGCAATTTATCAAAGGATTTATAACCTTCAAGGTAAAGGTCTCTGAAATAGGACCCTAAGGATGATCCCCACCATAGACACATTAAGAGCACTTCAGGTACATTAACGTCCCCAGTCCCGGGATTTATTGCAACACAGTAAAGCCTCTTTTCAGAAAGCACACTCTTAGTTCCATTTATCCAGCAGCCTTTTCCAGACAGAGATTAGAAGTAAAATGATTTGAGATAGAATCAAACCATTCCATCTTTTTAATTAGTGTGCTAAACACAGAAACACCTAATACAAATATTTGGCTCTGTGGTCAAGCATTGGCTCTAAGGTCACAAGAGGACATTTATAGGGAACTCTAAAGACCCTACACAATAACCATCTTGGGTTATGACTTCTTGAATTGTTCTTCATTGCCAATAGCACTACCTTTGGGCATAAATAAAATTTGCTGAATTAGAGCACAGTTCTGCTAAAACGTTTAATCTTTAGTTTAAATGAGTTATGGTCACCAAAGTCTTTTTGTTTTGTGGGAAAAGGCTCCTTTACACAAGGATAACTCTTTTTATGCAGCCTAATGACTCACTAATTTTAAAATGCCTTTTGGGTAGATGGCAGGCTTGTCTGACCAATGTGGGGGCATGGAGGAAGCAGAAATCTATTTCCAAGATATTTTAGATCAGTATGATTCTATATTGCCTAATTTATTTTAAAATACATTATGTACATGGCTACCCTAAAAGCTGTGTTAGAGGGGTTGCCAATCATGTATTCAAACGTGCTCTGCTCCATGTGAAAACCTATCTCACAAATGAGATTGGCTGTTTCATTCCATGATGTTTGCACCAGGGGCTCTGGACCATGTGCCTGGGATGTGCCAGATTTATTCCTTGTCTGAAATGAGAGGCAGCTGTGCTGTGTACTGAGAAGAGGCAGAGGAATCCTCAAAGGCCAGGACAGATCATGGAGGACAAGAAGGAGGAAAAAAAAAAAAAACTAGGGCCAGGGTTGTGGGGAGGAGCATTTAAGTTGCGTTTCAGAACATGTTTAAATGGCCCTTAACTTTTCACTCCATTTTTACTCAGAGCTATTTTTAAATACTATACTGGGTAGACCCTGAAATAACTCCCAGTTTATAACATACTCCTCTCATATTACTCCAGAGATTATTGCCACCCCCTACATAGTACCTGAAAGTCCTTATTTCCCTTTGTAACACCCTCTAGAGGACAACTCGAGGCATCATGAACTTCCATTCATCTTCCATTCATCCTGCGTGCCCCAGGACCTAGTCTAGTATGTGGCTATGGGATGTACTCGTTAAATGTTTGTTGACTGCACAGAGAGATGGAAGGAGAGGATAGAGAATCATCAATTTAACACTGTTTTAAAAGTACAGACCTTCCTTACAAGGGATAGAGGACTGTCAATTATTGTCATTATGCTTTAAATATAGTAGTGTTCCCCAAAACTCAGGTGTTAAAGGCTTGGTACTAACTTAGTGGTATTGGGAGATATTGTGGACCTTTAAAAGGTGGGTACTACTTAAGTCATTAGGGGTAGTCTCCAAAAGGGATTGTGAGACCCTGGCTATTCCTCTTCCTCTTTGCTTCTTGACTTATGATGTAAGTGGTTTGTTCTACCACTCACTCCTGCCATGATATGCTACCCTTCCAGAGGCCCAAAACAATGTTCTTCCCAATGTTGGACTGGAACCTCTAGCACCATGAGCTAAAATAAGATTTTTTTTCTCTTTATAAGTTAGTTTTCTCAGGTATTTTGTTATAGTAAATCAAAGCTGCCTAATACAATGGATATAAATTAACTTCATCAGATTGACTTCACCTGAGAAGGATTAAAGTGATGAGCAATTCTGGAGCATGTGACAATATCAGACAAGAGACAAGAAGGCAGGCCTGAGTCGGGACATCAAGGAGCAGCCAGGAAACAACAGGAGGGTGCCAAGCACCTGAAAGATGGTATATGGGTGTGAAAAATCCCAGGTAAGTGCTCTCTTTCCTGAGCTTTAAGAAAACTATTATTTTTATTCAGCCCCCACTCTAATTTCAAGCTCTTGAAAAACTGAGGTGTCTTCTAGCAAAGAAATGTTTGTATTTACTTATTTTGAGCATCTCGGGGGGTAGTTTAGCTCAAAGTGGGCTCAGGGAAAGTCAAAAAAGCATCCACAGTGGCCCTCAGCTATACAATTTGGACAACTTATTTAATTACTCATTTTATAACAGACTTGCCATCCTCCTTCTGAAAAAGATGCTATTTTCACCATCATAAAGATTCTCACTGGGCATGGTGGTACACACATAATCCCAGCAACCTGAGAGGCTGAGACAGGAGAATCCCAAGTTCAAGGCTAGCCTGGACAATTTAGCAAGACCTTGCCTCAAAGTAAAATTTAATTCAGTGTTGAACTCAGTGTTTCCTTTGGTAAAGCTTTTCCCCATTAGAGCAATTTATCAAATGATTTATAACCTTCAAGGTAAAGGGCTCTGAAATAGGACCCTATGAAGTGCCAGGCTATGAAACTTAGTGGTAGATCACTTGCCTGGCATGCATGAGGCCCTGTATTGAATCCCCAGTGCCACACACACACACACACACACACACACACACACACACACACACACTTTAAATTACACTGGTATAGCTGGAGATATAATAGTAGGGCACAATAGTAGAGCACATGCTCAGAATGTACAAAGTCCTAGGTTCAATCTCCAGTGTCAAATACATAAACAGACAGATAGATACATACATACATACATACATACGTACATATGTACATAAATTACACAGGTATAGTGGCTTACACTACATTTATATTGGACAGTGCTGATCTAGATAGCCAAATTTTTAAATATAATTGATTACCTGAATAACTATATAAATCAGTGAACTTATATGGTAAACAAAATTTTGCCTCTAAGAAAAGTTAAATGTGGCCAGGCACATTGATGCACCCCGTAATCCCAGAAGCTCCAGAGGCTGAGGCAAGAAGATCCCAAGTTCAAAGTCAGCCTCAGCAGAAAACGAGGCACTAATCAACTCAGAGAGACCCTGTCTCTAAATAAAATACAAAATAGGGCTGGGAATGTGGTCTAGTGGTCAAGTGCCCCTGAGTTCAATCCCCAGTAACCACCATACCATCCAAAAAATGTTAGGTGTGTACTTAAACAACTTGGATCCATTTTGACTGGTTTACATGCAAAAAAAAAAAAAACCTACACTGATATCTCCAGGACTTCAAATGTAGTTTCAGTTTCCCCATCCATAATGTCACCCATCTCATTTGCGTTATGGGGAGAATGAAAGGAGATTATTCATTCAAGGTTCTTAGCCTGGAATTGTCTACATGTGAAGTCCTTTTTGAGCTGGAAACACAAAGTACATTATCCTTTTACCGCTTCAATAGCCCAATAAAGCCCAATAAATGTTGGTGCCCTCCTCCTTCCTCAATTCAGTAATAAAAAAGACACTCATGCAAATGTTGGTTGATCCTCATGGATTTTTAAAAAATGATTTTGTTTTCAAGTTAATGCCACCTAATATGTTATCTCCTCTTCCTCCTCCTCCTCTTCTTTTTCTGGATTTGTCCTGGCTGTTACATCATATTCTTTTAAAATTAACACCACATTCTCAAAGCTCTTCATTCTCTGAGAAACCTCCCTCAGTGCCCACCTCCTCCCCTCTGCCCTCCCACTGTGTTCTCTGCAAATACAGACTCCCTACAAAACCATTTCATTTGGCCTTAATGGTTTGGACATTGATGTTTGTTTAAAGCAATCATGTCCTTTTATGTTCTAATTTTATTTTCAAGTTCTGTACCCTTGGTTATTTGGTTCTCTATTACAGATCACTTTTTTCCCAGAAAGAAAGTGAAAATAATTTTAATATATTTTGTAACATGATTCTCCCCAGTCCTTTGTTATGAAAGTAGTAGAGCTTAAATTGTTCAGTAAGCTCTATCAATTTGCTGCAGGCAAACTATTCTTCAATTCTTTAAAAAAGTAATTGAGCCTGACTTTTTTTTTCCTCTAAAGAAAATAAATGCTTCTTTCTAGTCCTCGTTAATATTCCAAACAAAGGATCTTAATAGACAAATGGGATAACAATAGCTAATATCTCTTGAGTGCTTACTATAGGTCACGCACTATGACAGGCACTTGACATTTAATATTTTTAACAATGATTCCAGAGCCCTGATTAAAGGAAAATTGTTAGTTCAAATTAAGAGTTCATTACCTTGTCTTTTATTTGTCTTCTTTCTTTTAGGTACTCAGGAAAACCTCAGGCCCCAAGTTTCCCAATCCTGATTTTGAATTTTCACACCAAAGTCACTAATCTTTCTTGTTAACATCTTGTAGTTTGGCCCTTGCTTAATTCAATCAGTGATTAGCACTTCTACAATAAGTGTTAATCTCTCTTTTAAAACACCTCCAAGCTTTGTACTGAATGTTTCTGCCTCAATCCCAGTGCCCTGGAGAGGATGTCCCTATTGTGAGCCATATCTACAAGGCATTTCCCTTGCACACCACCAGCTCAGGAAAGGCCTGCTTCCAAGTCCTGTTGCACAATTAAAGCATGGAATTACAGGCCCAGGTTTGCTCCCACCCCATGCAGTAGATTCCACCTGTTTACAGCTAGTCATCTGTTAAAGGCAGAGGCTGAATATTTCAACACTGAGAGACCACAGTGAATAAACCTCCAGAGGGCACCCTCCACAGTTCGGTCTGGGAGGAAGGGATGCTGGGCCTGACAGGGCCATGCTAGGCTCTGGGCTCAGGTTTCCAGCCACCCAGATGCTTAGCTGCCCAAGTGTGGGAACTGTGGCCTTCTCAGAAGCAGCCAGTTCAGCCTCAAATGGCCCAGCTGGCAGGTGTAGAGGCCACCAGCTCCCCAAGAGCAGGTTTCTCCTTGACAGTGGGTTATATGAACTCACAAATAAACTTTAGGATTAACCCTACAGTGGTCTTTTCTATTTCACAAGGGAGAGTGTGGGTTTGTCCTAAATGCTGTCTAGGGTCACACTCCCAAAGTGGTAAGCCCTTAGAAGGTACCCCACATGAAGAAAGACAAACAAAGAGTTAACTTTTCCCTCTGCATTTGAAAGAGAACAGCTTTGGTCTTCAATTCAGGGCAGGTGGTCAGCTTTCAGTGGAGCACTATAGTTTCAACACTGTTGTTTTATTTTTATTTTTTAAGTTTCTGATAAAGTCAAACTTCTTTTTGCCCTCCCCAACTCCTGCACTACTTATAGAACCTCTGAGGGATTTCTCTCAACAGAAAACAGTGTTTGAATCTTGTAATTTCTAAAGCATCATTCCATCTAACTTAAATATTTCCTTAATAGCACAATAGTAATGTTACTGTCTTTCCTTTAGGATGCATTTTTGCATGGAGTAGCTTGTCCTTCCCATTCACCAACTCTTTGACATAGGTAGAGCAAACATGCCTATCCCATTTTACAGATCATCAAGCAGAGGCCCCAAAAGATCCAGTGCCCCAGTCATGTAACCAAGTGAAGTTGAGCTTTAAGCTTGCATCTCTCCAACTTACATGACCAACAACATCATTGCCAGATTCTATTTGGCTTCATAAACTGAGGGATCAGAACTGGGCATGAACTAATACTTAGCAGCAGAGCAAGGGCTATAAAGACAATTAGCAGGCAACACATTTACACTGGGATAAATGGATTCTGTATTTGTCCATAGCCAAGCCTAGGGATGGGAGAACCCCAGAACCAGGCATGGTAGTAGCAGCCAGTTCAGCAAAGACCCATAAAACTGCAGCAGACAGAAGCAAGAATTCTAAAGGCGTCAAGGGCAACTGTGAGTGAGCAGATGCTTTCAATATGCTTCACCCTCACTGGCCTAGACAAGATGGGCCTGGATCATGAATGGGTCTTGAGCTTTAAAATAAAGCCTCTGGAGAATAAAGGGATGCTTAGTAAAACACAGATTCCTAAGTCTACCTACTCATACGAATCAAAAAACCCAAAAATGAAACCCTGGAATGTGTATGTAAACAAGCTTCCCGGGGATTCTGGCCACATTGGAGAAAAAAGGGCCAGATGACAGAGACAGGTCTACATGCCTACAGGTATGTGTGGCTTCCTATGGCAAAGATAGCTTCACCTGCTCCTGTGTTTAATTAATGAGAGCAGATAAGCAAGAAATGAGCTGAAATAGGACAAGAGAAAAGAATTTTTAAAGGAAGTGTGAAAGTAAGAGAAACAAACGTCCCCACCCATCCAAAGAAGACTCCAGATGGGCTCCAGGGTGCATGCCTATAATCCCAGTCACTCAGGAGGCTGAGGCAGGAGTGCAAGTTCAAAGCCAGCCTTAGCAATTCAGAAAGGCCCCAAGCAACTGAATGAGATCCTATCTCAAAATTTATATATATATATATTATGTCATAGCATTGTTAATTGGACCAAGTGATATAATCAATGCAAAACCCTTGACAGGAGGCTGAGGTAGGAGGAATCTCAATTTCAAAACCAGCCTCACTAAAAGTGAGGCACTAAGCAACTCAGTGAGACACTATCTCTAAATAAAATACAAAATAGAGCTGGGGTTGTGGCCCAGTGGTCAAGTGTACCCAGTAGTGCTTAATAAATTGTAACTTTCAACACTATTATAAAATTTAAAATAATTAACAAATTTCATAATTACTATATAATATCTTTCCAAACTGCTTTCAAATTTGAACTAAATATTTAAGAAGAGCAACATGGTGACTAGATTATCAAAGAGAAATAAAGATCAATTTTGTTTCCCAAGAAAATGCCAAGGAAAAAAATAAAATAACCACTTTTCAAATCCCATGAAAGAATAGAGTACATGGTACCCATCCTATTAAGAAAAACTCTGGTCAGGCTAAGAAGATACATTATATAGGGCAGCAGGCACAAAACAGAATCTACTTGGCTAATTAATAGTGAGACTTTTTCTCCCACATCCTTGGCTTTTCTAAAAGGTCAGGAAACAGGAGTTTAGTGACATTGTTCTTGGCTGGAAAGGCAAAAATTCTCATTAAATCAAGGAACTGAGGAGAGCTTTGAGAGGTCAGTCCTAGGTTCACTGGTACTTGAAGGGTCCACTGGGGAGGAATCAGGAAGAAAGGAAGGCACTGCCAAGGCTGTGAAGAAGTCAGAGGGTAAAGGTCAAAGGGAAGAGGTCACTTCAACAGGCACCCCACCTTGATAGGTCTCATCCTACTTCCCTGAGAAATCCTCCTGAGAGTTCCTTCCCCCTACCAGCTGGAGAAATATTCATCTGGAACATTTCAATCTTGAAGAGCCACATGACACAGAAACAGAGACCAAATATGTACTTCTCCCCTTGTTTTCCTGAATATTCCTTCATGCACTCTTCCTTTTTTTAAAAAAAAACTTTTTTTTAAGAGAGAGAGAGAGAGAGAGAGAGAGAATTTTTTTAATATTTATTTTTTAGTTTTCGGCAGACACAACATCTTTGTTTGCATGTGGTGCTGAGGATGGAACCCGGGCCGCACGCATGCCAGGCAAGCGCGCTACCGCTTGAGCCACATCCCCAGCCCTCATGCACTCTTCCTTTCATTGACATATATTGATAGGGTGCCTCCCAAGTGCTAGGCATAGTGCTGCGGATACAGCAGATAAGTCCTGTGGATACAGCAGTGAATAAAATAAAGTCTTTGCTTACATGAAGGGACAGGCACACAATAAAATAGATATATAGTAAAACGTCAAGCGCCAATTTAGAGGAGTTGGTCAGGGAGGGGTTCTCTGAGGAGGTGAATTTTGAGCAGAGACCTGACTGAGAGAGGGTATAAGATCTCTGTGGGAAGAGAACTGCAGGCAGAGGTGCAGCAAGAGCAAAGCCCAAAGAAGCCTAATATACTGGGGAAACAGCCAGCAGGTAGGTATGCCTGGAATGAGGACAAATGATGGAGATGTGTTGGAAGAGCTAGGCCAAAATATGTGAGACTCTGTGACTCATTTAAAGAGAGCCTTCCTCCACTGGGTAGTCACTGAGCAGCAAATATAGAGGCCATTGCAAGAATTCCCGTTGGGTGTAGTTGCACACACCTGTAATCCTAGCAGCTCAGGAGGCTGAGGCAGGAGGAATCTCAATTTCAAATCCAGCCTCTCTAAAAGCAAGGCACTAAGCAACTCAGTGAGACCCTGTCTCTAAATAAAATACAAAATAGAGCTGGGGATGAGGTCCAGCGGTCAAGTGCCCCTGAATTCAATCTCCAGTACAAAAAAAAAAGAAAAACAGAAAAGATGGAAGCCCAGAGCAGGATGTGAAGAGGTGGAAAGGGGAGGAATGACAAACTTGGAATATGGTTATGATGCCTAGCACAAGATCATAGGCATTTTTTCTCCTCCTGCTTCTTCTTTAGAAAGCATGATTTCCTTTACTACAAGGCTGTATGGAAAACAAGTTCTCTTTTAAGCATGTGAATTTTTTGTTCTAAAATTCTTTGGAGCAATAAATTAAACTAACCTCTTGTCAATAATAGTAGCTATCTTTTTTTTTTAGTTGTTGATGGACCTTTATTTTATTTACTTATTTATATTTGGTGCTGAGAATCGAACACAGTGCTTCACACATGCGAGGCAAGCGCTCTATGGCTGAGCCACAACTCCAGCCCCAGTAGCTATCATTTTTAAAACTTTTATAATATGACAAGGCACTGGGTTTAAAAGTCTTATGCAAGCTTGTAAAATTATATCAAAATAGATTCTACTGTTATGTATAACTAAAAAGAACCGATAAATAAATAAAATATTTTAAAAATCTTATACATATCATCTCAGTGAGTTCTTATAACAACCTGTGAAGTTGACAAGAAAGTCCTGATGAGGTAAAGAACTTCACAAAGGTCACAGAGCTGGGGAAGATTCAGATCCATGTTGTGTCACACCAAAACTCACCATCCTCTTTGCTGGTCACTTCCCTGTATCCCTGCCACAACTTTTTGGGTACCATATTTTCATTGCAACATTAATTGAAGATATGTACAGTATCAAAAGAAACATGTCATTGAATTCTAATTGATAATATTACTAAATCTTTAATTTATTTTAAAAGAGGTGCTTTAATGTAGGGTCATGGACCCCTTTGTCGAGGATGGAAGTGTCTTTGGATTGATTTTCAAAGTATTCTGTGACCCCCTGAAATTATGGGCAGAATCTGGGGGATATAAGTGCATTTTTCTGGGAAGAAGCTACCTACCTTTCATTTCATTCCCAAGGTATACCATGATCCCAGAAGTTGAGAGCTGCTGCTTTAAAAACCACCATTTCCTTTGTCTTTGATGTTTGGTTGCTTTTCCATTTCAGGTTATTCTAGCTTTCTTGTCACAGGATATTTTTTCAGAAAGACAGAAGTTATAAAAATAAACAAAAAGATTATTTAAAAGCCTCTCTCTCCTTACCTCAATCTTAAATTGTCTGCAGGAGCGGTGGTGCACGCCTCTAATCCCAGCAATGACGTGAGAGGCTGAGACATGAGGATTGCAAATTCAAGGCCAACCTCAGCAATTTACAGAGCCCCTAAGCAACTCAGTGAGACTCTGTTTCACAACAAAATATAAAAAGTGGGGCTGGGGTTGTAGCTCAGTGGTAGAGCGCTTGCCTAGCGCATGTGAGGCCCTGGGTTTGATCCTCAGCACCACATAAAAATAAATAAATAAATAAAGGTATTGTGTCCAACTATAACTAAAAAACGAAATATTTTAAAAATAAAAATAAAAAGGGTAGAGCACCTCTGGATTCAATCCCCAGTACCAAAAATAAATAAATAAGAAAGTAAATAAATAAATAAATAAAAATTATCTGTTGGTGATAGCATTCTCTTTTCTTCACCTTTTCGTTTGCTAAAAGCTACAGAGTGAATCCTTATTTACTTTGTTATTTCTTAAAAGATGCATTTTTGTTTTTAAAAAGATGCATTTTCTCTTTGGCTTGGCCTTTTAATTTAAAAGTTAGTGATGCTAGTGCCTGAAAGTTAACGGTGCTTTCTCATGTTCCTTCTTACCTAAATAGCTTGATATCCATTGTTTTTTAGCAGAATGTTCTTTTATCTATCAGTTGTGAGTATAGCTGAAATCTAAGATATGAGTGATACACTCCTTTTTTAAAATTTATTTATTTATTCTAATTTGTTATATATGACAGCATATTGCATTTCAATTCATAGTGCACATATAGAGCACAGTTTTTCATGTCTCTGGTTATACACAAAATACAGTCACACCATTCATGTCTTCATACATGTACTTGGGGTAGGGATGTCCATCTCATTCCACCATCAGTCCTGTCCCCTCTGCCCCCTCCCTACCCCTCTCTACCTTTTGCCCTATCTAAAGTTTCTCCATTCCTCCCAAGATCCCCTGGCCCATCCCCAGCATTGGATCAGCATTCTCATACCACAGAAAAAAATTGAGTATTTGTTTTTTGGGGATTGGCTTACTTCACTTAGCATAATATTCTCCAACTCATCCACTTACCTGCAAATGCCATGTTTTTATTCTCTTTTAATGCTCAGTAATAACCCATTGTATGTATATACCACATTGTCTTTATCCATTCATCTAATGAAGGGCATCTAGGTTGGTTCCATAGTTTAGCTATTGTGAATTGTGCTGCTATAAACATTGATGTGGCAGTGTCTCTGTAGTATGCTGTTTTTAGGTCCTTTGGGCATAGACTGAGGTGTGGGATAGCTGGGTCAAATGGTGGTTTCATTCTCAACTTTCCAAAGAATCTCCATACTGCTTTCCAGATTGGTTGAATCAACTTACAGTACCACCAGCAATGTATGAGTGTGTCTTTCTCCCCACATTCTCGCCAACACTTATTGTTGTTTGTAATTTTAATAGCTGTCATTCTGACTGGAATGAGATGAAATCTTAGTTTCGATTCGCATTTCTCTAATTGCTAGAGATGTTGAACATTTTTTCATTCACTTTCTGAGAAGTGTCTTTTCAGCTCCTTGTCCCATTTATTGATTGGGTTATTTGTTTTTATGGTGTTAAGATTTTTGAGTTCTTTATATACCCTAGAGATTAGTGCTCTATCTGATATGCATGTAGTAAAAATTTGCTCCCATTCTATAGGCTATCTATTAACTCACTGATTGTTTCTTTTGCGGAGAAGATTTTTAGTTTGAATCCATCCCATTTATTGATTCTTGATTTTATTTCTTGCACTATGGTAGTCTTATTAAGGAAGTCAGGGCCTAATCCAACATGATAAAGATTTGGGCCTACTTTTTCTTCTATTAAGCACAGGGTCTCTGGTCTAATTCCTAGGTCCTTGATCCACTTTGAATTGAGTTTGTGCATGGTGAGAGATAAGGACTTAATTTCATTTTGTTGCATGTGGATTTCCAGTTTCCCAAGTACCATTTGTTGAATAGGCTTTCCTTTCTCCTATATATGTTTTTGGCACCTTTGTCTAATGTAAGATAACTGTATTTATGTGTGTTTGTCTCTATGTCCTCTGTTCTGTACCATTGGTCTATAAGTCTATTTTGCAGCCAATACCATTCCATTTTTGTTACTATTGCTCTGTAGTATAGTTTAAGGTCTGGAATAGTGATGCTACCTGCTTCACTCTTCTTGCTAAGGATTGCTTTAGCTATTCTGGGTGTCATTTTTCCAGATGAATTTCATGATTGCTTTTTCTATTTCTATGAGGAATGTCATTGGGCTTTTGATTGGAATTGCATTCAATCTATATAGTGTTTTTGGTAGTGCAATCATTCTGACAATATTAATTCTGCCTATCCAATAACAAAGGAGATCTTTCCATCTTCTAAGGCCTTCTTTAATTTCTATCTTTAGTGTGCAGTAATTTTCATTGTAGAGGTCTTTCATTCAGTTGATTCCCAGGTTTTGGGGGGGGGATTTTGAGGCTTTTGTAAATGGGGTAGTTTTCCTAGTTTCTCTTTCAGAGGATTTGTCACCAATGTACAGAAATGCCTTTGATACAGTTGTTGATTTTTATATTCTGCTACTTTGCTGAATTCATTTGTTAGTTCTAGAAGCTTTCTGGTGGAATTTTTTTGATCTTCTAAGTATAGGATCATATCATCAGCAATACTGATAATTTGAGTTCTTTTCCAACCCATATTCCTTTAATTTCTTTTGTCTGTCTAATTGCTCTGGCTAGAGTTTCAAGAACTATGTTAAATAGAAGTGGTGAAAGAGGGCATCACTGTCTTGTTCTTAAAGGGAAAGCTTTCAATTTTTCTCTATTTAGAATGTTGTTGGCCTGGAGCTTAGCACAGATAGCTTACAATGTTGAGATATGTTCCTGTTATCCCGAGTTTTTCTAGAGTTTTGAACATGAAGAGATGCTGTATTTTATTGAATGCTTTTTCTGCATCTATTGAGGTGACTATATGATCCGTAAGTGTATTGATGTGATGAATAAATTTATTGGTTTCCGTACGTTGAACAAACCTTGCATCCCTGGGATGAACCGCACTTGATCATGGTGCACTATCTTTTTGATATATTTTTGTATTCAATTTGCCAGAATTTTATGGAGAATTTTTGCATCTATGTTCATTAGAGATATTGGTCTGAAGTTTTCTTTCTTTGATGTGTCTTTGTCTGGTTTTGGAATCAGGGTGATATCAACCTCATAGAATGAGTTTGGAAGTGCTTCCTCTTTTTCTATTTCATGAAATAATTTGAGGAGTATTGGTATTAGTTCTTCTTTAAAAGTCTTGTAGAATTCAGCTGGTCCTGGGCTTTTCTTGATTGGTAGGCTTCTGATGATGTCTTCTACTTCATTGCTTGAAATTGGTCCATTTTAACTTGTGTATAGCATCATGATTCCATTTGGGCAAATTATATGACTCTAGAAATTTAGTGATGCCTTTGATATTTTCTATTTTATTGAAGTACAAATTTTCAATATAATTTCTAATTATTTTCTGTATTTCTGTAGTGTCCATCATGATATTTCTTTTTCATTACATATGTTAGTAATTTGAGTTTTCTCTTTCCTTCTCTTCATTAGTATGGCTAAGGATCTATCAATTTTATTTATTTTTTCAAAGAACCAACTTTTTGTTTTGTCAATTTTTTCAGTTGGTTCTTTTGTTTCTATTTCATTTATTTCAGCTCTGGTTTTAATTATTTCCTGTCTCCTACTGCTTTTGGTATTGATTTGTTCTTCTTTTTCTAGGGCTTTGAGATGCAATGTTAGGTCATTTGTTTATTACTTTTCTTCTTTTAAGGAATGAACTCCATGCAATGAACTTTCTTCTTAGTATTGCCTTCATAGTGTCCCAGAGATTTTAATATGTTGTATCAATGTTCTCATTTACCTCTAAGAATTTTTTAATCTCTTCTTTGATGTCTTTTGCAACCCATTGTTCATTCAATAGCATAATATTTAGTCTCCAATTGTTGGAGTAGCTTCTATTTTTTATTTCATCATTGATTTCTAATTTCATTCCATTATGATCTGATAGAATGCAGGGTAGTATCTCTATTTTTTTTGTATTTTCTAAGAGTTTCTTTGTGGCATAATATATGGCCTATTTTAGAGAAGGATCCATGTGCTGCTAAGAAGAAAGTGTATTCATTTATTGATGGTTGAAATATTCTATATATGTCTGTTAAGTCTAAGTTATTGATTGTATTATTGAGTTCTGTAGTTTCTTTGTTTAGCTTTTCTTTGGAAGATTGATCCAGTGGTGAAAGAGGTGTGTTAAAGTCACCCAGAATTATTGTGTTGTGGTCTATTTGATTCTTGAACTTGAGAAGAGTTTGTTTGATGAATGTAGATGCTCCATTGTTTTGGGCATATATATTTATAATTGTTATGTCTTGTTGATGTATGGTTCCCTTAAGCAGTATGAAATGTCCTTCTTTTTTTTTTTTTAAAGATTTTATTTATTTATTTATTTTTTTAGTTCTCAGCAGACACAACATCTTTGTTTGTATGTGGTGCTGAGGATCGAACCCGGGCCGCACGCATGCAAGGCGAGCGCGCTACCGCTTGAGCCACATCCCCAGCCCCTGAAATGTCCTTCTTTATCCCTTTTGATTAACTTTGGCTTAAAATATACTTTATTTGATATGAGGATGGAAACCCTTCTTGCTTCCACAGTCCATGTAAGTGGTGATTTTTCCCAACCCTTCACCTTCAGTCTGTGGATGTCTTTTCCTATGAGATGAGTCTCTTGAAGGCAGCATTTTTTAATCCAATCTGCCAGTCTATGTCTTTTGGTTGGTGAGTTTAGGCCTTTAACATTCAGGGTTATTATTGAGACATGATTTGTATTCCTGGTCATATTTGTTTATTTGTAGTATTTAACTTGACTTGGTTTCTTCTTTGATTAGTATTTCCTTTCATATAATACTTCCCTTTGCTGATTTTATTGTTGTTTTTCATTTCCTCCTCATGGACTATTTTGCCAAGGATGTTCTGTAGTGCAGGCTTTCTAGTTGTAAGATCTTTTAACTTTTGTTTTCATGGAAGGTTTTTATTTTGTCAGCAAATCTAAAGCTTATTTTTGCTAAATATAAGATTCTTGGTTGGTGTCCATTATCTTTCAGAGCTTGGTATATGTTGTTCCAGGATCATCTAGCTTTCAGGATCCAATTGAAAAATCTGCAGATATCCTAATTGGTTTCCCCCTATATGTAATCTGATTACTTTCTCTTGTGGTTTTTAAAATTCTCTCCTTATTCTGTATGCTAGGCATTTTCATTATAATGTGCCTTGATGTGGATCTGTTGTGATTTTGTACATTTGGTATCCTGTAAGCCTCTTGTATTTGATTTTCCAATTCATTCTTCATGTTTGGAAATTTTTCTGATATTATTTCATTGAATAGATCATTTATTCCTTTGGTTTGAAACTCTGCCTTCCTCTATTCCAGTAATTCTTAAATTTGGTCTTTTTATGTTATTCCATAATTCGTGAATGTTCTGCTCATGGTTTCTTACCATTTTCACTGTGTGGTCAACATTCTTTTCAAGATTATAGATTTTGTCTTCATTGTCTGAGGTCCTGTCTTCCAAGTAATGTAATCTGCTTGTGATATTTTCTATTGAGCTTTTAATTTGGTTTATTGTTTCTTGCATTTCAAGGATTTTTTTTTCAGAACCTCCATCTCCTTACTGAAGTAATCTTTTGCTTCCTACATTTGCTTATGTACCTCTTTATTGAAATGATCTTTTGGTACCTGTATTTGCTCTCTTATATCATTCTTTAATTCACAGAACATTTTAATTATGTACACCCTGAGCTCCTTCTCTTTAATTTCTGCTGTTGTATTAGCCATGGATTCTAATAATGTAATATCTTGGTTTGTTGGTGGCACTTTCTTCCCTTGTTTTTCATGTTGTTCATGTATCTTCCCTTCTAGCACTGCAGATTGGAGGCGTTACAGTTTTTACCTTATAGGCTTATAGTGTCCCTGTGGGATTCCAATACTTTTCCTTTAAGGGAGAGAACAATGTGAGCAGATCCCAATACAAACAATATGCAGCCTCAACCATATAGTTACTACTAAGACATTTACGGTTTTGTCACAATATACAGAAATGGTGAGTTCAATTATTATCTACAATATAAACTGTAGGTTTGTAAAAGGGTCTACAGTTTCTGATGGTAAACAAAGAAAGGTATAGGATGAGATGTTGAGGGAGTAGGAGATGAGGATATAGAGTTATTAAATTTTAGGAAACATGAAAAGAGGAATCTAAAGAAGTTGGTTAGTAGCAAGAGAAGAGAGAGAAAGTGATTTAAGGCAGACAAGTAAGTGGGAAGATAGTAGAATACAACAAACATAAATATGAAGAAAAGTAAAATTAGGAGCTAAAAGAATATACAACACCATCATAATGTACTGTTCACACATTCCAGTCCTCAGTAGCCTAATTCATGAAAAGTACTTGGTTTCACAAATGTTGGGGATGTGAGGTCGGGAGAAGAGAGAGAGAGAAAAAAAAATTAAAATCTCGAAGGAAGATACAAGGATAGTTTGGGTTGGAGATCAGTATCTTTCCAACTTCCCTTCTTATCCAATAGGTGGGATTGTCTGTTGTTTGCTGGTATCTCCACCCTCAGGCTGGTGAAGGTTATTAGGGTGAGAGGGTTGGTCTTGGGGTTGTGGCTCCTAGAGGTAGGGTATAGTACTTGCTCTCTTGGATGGGAGACTCTGGGGTGGACCTGCTGTTCGGCAGGGTGGTCCTAGGCCTGGGGCTGGGGTCCTGCTGGTGGTCAGCGGGGCAGTTCTGGGCCAGGGTATCTGGGATCCAGAGTCAATACACTCCTTTAAAAAAGAAAAAAAAAAGGAAAACAGCTATGCCTAAGTAACTGAAAATTTCACAATTAAGGACAAGATTTAGAACATACAAAATAGTACAATGAATTCTACAAAACATTTTTTTTTTTGCTTTGACCACAGAAATTTATTTCCTCATAACTCCAGAAGCTGTATATCAAGTGGTTGGCTGGAATAGTATCTTCTGGGGCCTCTCTCCTTGGTTGGTACAGTTGACTATCTTCTATTTCTATGTTTACTTGGTCTTCTTAAGGGCTTCTTGTCTTTCCCAGAGACACTTTTACTTCCATATGTTTTCCTGTTGGCAGTTTGCACTTTTTCATCCAAGCTCAAGGAATCTCTTTAGCATTTCTACGGCAAGTGGACTGGTGATGAATGTCTTCAGTCTTAATCTTGGAAACTCTTTTTCTCCACCTTAACCCAGACTAGGCACAGAAAGAACTCATAGACTCAAATAACTGAATGAGTATATATTATGCACCTCATGCTCCCTTCCCAGACTCCTCACAGGTATATGAAAAATAGTGATTTTGCACATTTGTGTACAATGTACAAAATAATAGCAAGATAGGGATAAGCCCTCACTCACCTTATGGAACTAATGAAACAATATAGATATGCTTCTCATATTAAAACAGGGTTAGGTCCTCATAAACCCATCTTAAGTTGAAAATATAAGAAGTCAAATGCATTTAATACACTAAACCTGCCAAATACCCTAGCTTAACAACACAGTGCACTGTAAAGTATCATTTTCACCATTATGATCTTTTCCCTACTTTTACTGGATTATGTTTTATTCATTTATAAGAATTCTTCAACTATTCTGAATATCAATCATTCATCACTTAATATACTTCTCTTTCTGCGGAAGAAACACCAACCTGAAATTGATTTTTATCATTGCCTGCATGTTGTTTTGCGTAATTTAAAGTATACAGAAGGATAAGCATAAGTTATATGCAAAAACTACACCATTTCATTTAAGGGACTTGATCATTCATAGATTTGGGTATTTGTGGGGGTCCTGGAACCAATCTTCCATGGATACCAAGGGACAATTATACTTTGAATTATCTTTAGATTATTTATAATACTTAGTACAATGTAAATGCTATGAATAGTTGTTATACTAAATTGTTTAGGTAGTAACAAGGAAAACAGTCTGTATATATACACTATGGATACAATTTTTAAAAGTGTTTTTGATCTGCCATTGGATAATCCATAAATATGGAGAGATGATTGTATTTACAACAACTATGTACACTTAATAAATAACACCTGCTAGATGAGAAGGACCAACCTCCCAATAGGAATGTAACTTAATTCCTAGGTTGGGGTATTTATCAGTTTTAACCATCACTAAATTCCCATCATTTAAAATAGCCTTTGACCTACATTAGGCATGCAATAAATATTTATTCATTAAGTCAATGAATCTTTGACCTCTGTTGAATTTTTGTGGTAGTAGAGTTGCTTCCTATTTGAGCCTTCCTATTTCCATAAATGTGTTGCAATCTCTTCACTTCTTGAGGTTCACATGAGGAAACTATTAAATAAATTAATTATTAAATAAAGGGAAGAACTCTAAGATTTCATCTCACTCCAGTCAGAATGGCAATTATCAAGAATACAAGCAATAATAAAGTGTTGGCGAAGATGTAGGGCGAAAGGTACATTCATACATTGCTGGTAGGACTGCAAATCAGTGCAACCATTTTGGAAAGAAGTATGGAGATTCCTCAGAAAACTTGGAACGGAACCACCAATTGACCCAGCTATTCCACTTCTCAGTTTATACCCAAAGGACTTAAAATCAGCATACTACAGTGATGCATCCACATCAATGTTTATAGCAGCTCAATTCACAAGAGCTAAACTATGGAACCAACCTAGGTGCCCTTCAACAGATGAAAAGATACAGAAAACGTGGTACATATGGATAGAACTAGAGAACATATCATGCTAAATGAAATAAGCCAATCCCCAAAAAAACGAAGGCAGAATGTTTTCTCAGATAAGTGGATGCTGACCCATTGTGGCTGGTGGTAGGGAAGAATGAAGGAACTTTGGATTGTGTAGAGGGGGGTGAGGAGGACGGTTGGGGCTGTGAGGATGAGGATAGTAGAATAAGACAGACATTATTACCCTATATACATGTATGATTACACTATTGGTGTGACTCTGCACCATGTACAGCCAGAAAAATGAGAAGTTGTGCTCCATTTGTGTATAATGTGTCAAAATGCATCCTACTGTCATCTATAACTAATTAGAACAAATTTTAAAAAATAGAAGGGAGACCAGTAGAAAAGGGGGAGGGAGGGGAGTGAAAGGGGAGGTACTGGGAAATGAAACTCATCAAATTATACAGTTTTATTGTGTGCATGTGTGAATATATTATAACAAATCCCACTGTTATGTAAAATTATAATACGTCAATAAAAAAGGGGAAAAAATAAAGGGAAGAATGCCTGGTGACTTCAGTCTCCCTAAGAGAAGTGGTAACACACAGAAAATGACACATATGATTGTTAAGTCTGGGATGAGTCAAATGGACATAGTGAGATTTAGTCATTCTGAATTACCTCACTCATTAAGACAGCATAGTATAATGACCAGACACTGTCCTAAGTGCTGTATATATGACCTCCAGACAGGTATTATACCCCTGTTTTACAAATGAGAAAACTGATATTTAAAGAAGACAATTGATTCAACTTTAATCACCCAGATAGTAGATGCTAGAACCAGGGTTCAAAACTTTGAGTCTGTCTAAATCCTGAATAAGGCTCTGAACCACTTTGCCACATTGCCTTCTGAGAGCCAAAGCCAATAAATAGGAAATAGACCTCTACAGATGGGCCGTGAGGTGCAGAACTAACCAAATCTTCTAATTGGAGGATAATATTAATCCATGTATCGGAAATGGCCATGACTCAAAGCTCAGATTATCGTCCATAGGCATCCAGCACCACTAGAATCAGGCCCCTACAGAAAGGAGACAGACCTTCCCCATGGACCAGCCATTTCTTCATCATCTTCTTTTTGTTGTTGTTGTTCTAATTAGTTTATTCATGACAATAGAACACACTTTGACACATCACACATAAAGGAAGTATAACTTCTCATTCTTCTGGCTGTACGTGATGTAGAGTCACACAGGTTATGTAATCATATATGCACAGAGGGTAAATATGTCCAACTCATTCTACTATTCTTCCTACCTTCATAACCCCTCCCCTTCCTTCACTCCTTTCTGCCCAATCCAAATCTGTTCTTCCCTAGCCCCACCCCCTTATTGTAAATTAGAAAATATCAGAGAAAATATTTGGTCTTTGGTTTTTTTGGATTGGCTTACTTCATTTAGCATATTCTCCAGCTCCATCCATTTACCTGCAAATGCCATAATTTCATTCTTCTTTAATTCCATTGTGTATATATACCACATTTTCTTTATCCATTCATCTGCAGAAGGACACCTACATTGGTTCCATAGTTTAGTTATTGTGAATTGAACTGCTATAAACATTGATGTGGCTGTGTCACTGTAGCATGCTTATTTTGTCTTTGGGGGTTTAAACCAAGGAGATGGATAGCCGAGTCAAAAATGGTGGTTCCATTCCAAGTTTTCTGAGAAATATCCATACTGCTTTCCAAAGTGGTTGCATCAATTTGCAGTCCCATCAGCAATGTATAAGGGTACCCTTTCCCCTACATCCTCATCAACATTTATTGTTGCTTGTATTTTTTAAATATTTTTTAGTTGTTGATGTACTTTTATTTTTTGAATTTATTTTTATGTGGTGCTGAGGAACGAACCCAGTATCTCACAGATGCTAGGCAAGTGCTCTGCCACTGAGCCACAACCCCAGCCCCTGTTGCTTGTGTTCTTGATAATTGCCATTCTGACTGAAGTTAGATGAAATCTTAGACTAGTTTGATTTGCATTTCTCTGATTGCTAGATAAGTTGGACATATTTTCACATGTTAATTGACCAACTGTATTTCTTCTTCTGTGAAGTGTCTGTTCAGTTTCTTAGCCCATTTATTGATTGGGTTATTCAGTTTTTTGTGGACCAGCTATTTCTTATTTAAAAAATTACCCCCATGAGGGCTTGGGTTGTAGCTCAGTGGCAGAGTGCTTGGCTAGTATGTGTGAGGCCCTGGGTTCAATTCTCATTTATTAAAAATAAATGAATAAAATTAAGGTCTATCAACATCTAAAAAATATATTTAAAAAAAAAGTCCATCAACAACTACAAAAATTAAATTTTTTTTTTAAATCACCCCCATGAAAGTATCATTGTAGGTTTTGGAAATCAATAGTATTCTATTTGAAAGTATACTAGCTAGAAATATTTTCAGTGTTTTTAAAAATTCTTTATTGTTAAAAACTTCAAACATATTTAAAATAAGAAAGAAAAGTACATCTACCTCTCACTTAATGAATGTAACCCATTCCTGAAGATGATTCCCTAGAACAAGGAAAGCAACTTTACATAAGTGTATTAATTTTCTAGAGCAGTCTTAATAAAGGAACACAGACGGGGTGACTTGAACAACAGAAATTTGTTTTTCCATAGTTCTGGAGCCTGGAAGTTCAAGATCAAGGTGTCAGGGTTGATTTCTCCTGAGATCTCTCTCCTTGGCTTCTAGGTGGCCATCCTCTTCCTTTGTTTTCACATGATTTTCCCTTTGTACAAATTTCTGTTCAGGTTTCCTGTAAGGACATCAGTCATATTGGACCCAATAAACTCATTTTAATTTAATTTATCTCTTTAAAAGACTATCTCCAAATAAAGTCATATTTGGAAATACTGCAAATTAGGATTTTAAGTCTTACCCCAAGTTAGGATTTTTGAGAGAGGAAATTAATCTAGCCCTTAATAGTAAGTAATTAACAATTGGAAAATAAATAAACACCACACGTGCATAAAATTCAAGGTCATAAAAGTTTATTGTGTATATGTACCACATTTTCTTTATCCATTCATTGTTGGAGTGCACTTAGGTTGGTTCCATTGCTTAGCTACTGTAAATTGAGCTGCTATGAACATTGATGTGACTGTGTCACTATAATATGCTGGGATTTAAGTCCTTTGGATATATACCAAGGAGTAGGATAACTGGGTCAAATGATGGTTCCATTCCAAGTTTTCTAAAGAATCTCCATACTGCTTTCCAAAGTGGTTGCACCAATTTGCAGTCCCACCAGCAATGTATGAGTGTACCTTTTCCCCCACATCCTCACCAACATGTATTGTTACTTGTATTCTTGATAGTTGCCATTCTGACTAGAATGAGATGAATAAGAAAAATGAAATTATGGCAATTGCCAGTAAGTAGATGGAACTGGAGACTATTATGTTAAGTGAAACAATCCAATCTCCCCAAAACAAAGGCCGAATATTCTCTCTAATATGAGGATGCTAATACAAAATAGGCATTGGCCAGAGCCGGGGGAGGAATGGAGGTTCACTGGATTGGACAGGGGAGAATGGAGGGAAGAGAGGGAGTATGGGAATGGGAAAGACAGTAGAAAGAATCAGACATAACTTTCTTATATTTATATATGAATACGCAACCAGTGTAACTCCACATCATGTACAACCGCAAAAAAAAGGAAGTTATACTTCATTTATATATGTCAAAATACATTATACTGTCATGTACAACTAAAAAGAACAAAGAAAAATTTTTTTAAAAGTTCATTGTACTCACCCCAAAAGAAAGAAAAGCCCTAATGGTATTGAAGACAGATGAAGAGGGGGTGAGGAGCTATTCTTTGGGATGTGTGATCTTCTTTTTTTTAATGTGTATTTGTTTTTTTTAGTTTTAGGTGGGCACAATATCTTTATTTTTATTTTTATGTGGTGCTGAGGATTGAACCCAGTGCCCCATGCATGCCAGGTGAGCGCAAGCTACCAGTTGAGCCACATCCCGAGCCCCAATGTGGTCTTCTTTATACATCATTTTCTAAACTAATTCATTATACTCAAGCCACACTTATAAATAAGGTTATAGCATAGGAAATCATGTTTGGAGAAAAAAAATGAAAGAAAAAAAAAGACAACATGCATAAGAATCTGTCACAATGGCATTCATTGTCCCTTCAACTCTTTCCTGAGCTGTGCATGCAAACCAAATGGTGTCAGTCCACTCAGACATGGCAAACAATTCAAATGTGTTCCATGTTTTATTCTCTAACTAGAATGTCTTATTGAGCACATTGATGAGTACTTCTCATTATGAGACCCTGATATTGAAATACATTTATTGTGGTACATTTAAATGTGTGGAGTGGAAAGTCTTAATACCAAAAGAGTCATTGCCCCAAAAGTAGTATAACTTTTCAAGAGCCACTGTGATGAAAAGTCAAGAATTGAGCAGTTGTCACTCAATTGTACGGTGAGTCCCTGTGTTCTAATTCACCCAGTTTCAGACATCAATTCTTGGTAAAGCTTTTTCCATCTATTCCTTCACCCAGGTTTCCTCTCCCCCACTGTATTTTAATCAAGTCTAGATCACATTTCATCTGTAAATCAGAATTATTTTTAGAAAGAGTAAATTTCTAAATGTTTAATTAATGACATGTAAATTGTGGTGGACTAAAATTCCACAGGTATTCCCCATCATAACATAAACCTCCTGGCGAAAGAATATTTTCATATTAAAAACTTATGATTTAGACATGGTTTCAAAGCTCAGCTATGTCACTTACTAGCTATATAATTTTGGCAAATAATGTAAATCACAGTTTTCCAAACTATTTTTGCAAAGATTCTATTCCTTGCTGTGTATGGTCTCTGTTCCTTTAGCTTTGTTCAAAAAGAGGTTTTGTTTTGTTTTTATAACAGAAGCTTTTTTAACCCCCACCCCCCAAATTAAACACCTTTCCCAATCTTTGAGGATTGGCTATGCTGGGGCACTCCTTTAAAACTTACCCAGGGGGGCTGGGGATGTGGCTTAAGCGGTAGCGTGCTCACGTGGCATGCCTGTGGCCCGGGTTCGATCCTCAGCACCACGTACAAACAAAGATGTTGTGTCCGCCAAAAACTAAAAAATAAATATTAAAATATTAAAAAAAAAAAAAAACTTAGCCAGGATTCTTATAGCTCTGCCTTAACCCTTAGCATGCTACTAACACTAAATTTAGAAATTATTGATAGGTGAAAGTACAGGGTCTTTTCAGGACTTTTCTGAGCATATGTCCTTCTTGGGCATGTGTGTGGCTTTCTAAATTCTCCAATATACATGTTGTTCGAACATCGTAGTTTCCTGAAGAAGCCCCTCCCGAGCTTTTGATTTCCCAAGCTTTAGGCAATCTATTTAATGTCTCAACTGTAACATTATATCCCCGGTAGCTGCAAGTTTGGGTTTTGGTTTTTGGTTTTGCCTTTGTTTTTTGTTTGTTTTCACTTCATTAGGTTAGATCAATGCCCATTACTTTTCTAGCCTGAGAAAGGTTCTGAGTTAGATTAAACAGAGACCAGCACCTTGCCTGAGTCCTTCAAGGGCTTCCAGACAAATGAGAGTAGACAAACACAATGATTTGTGAATAAGGGCTGCTCTGCTCTCTCCAGATCCAGGGTTTCTCACTGGAACTCAGGCTGCCATCTTCCAAACTGCCATGGAACCAGGACAAGGAAAAATGCTCTGAGTTCCTATGTTTTTTAAAAAAAATATTTATTTTTTAGTTGTAGTTGGACACAAAGGTATTGTACCTTTATTTTATAATTTATTTTTATATGGTGCTGAGGATCAAACCCAGGGCCTCACCCATGCTAAGCTAGCTGCTCTACTGCTGAGCAATGACCCCAGCCCCTTTCTTTTAAGTGGCCTTTCTTTTTATGCAACATTTGTTTTGTTGCACTGAATAATAATAATAATAATAATTATTATTATTATTGTTATTATTTTCTTACTGTTTTATAATAATAATAATAATTATTATTATTATTATTATTGTTATTATTTTCTTACTGTTTTCCAGAGTTCTGATAAAGTGGGTTTTGACTGTTTCTGATTTTTAAAAAAATTCTGTGGAAGGAAAGCTGCTTATACCACAATTTTGATGATGTCAACCTTTTATAAGCTTTTTAATATTGAACTTTGAAATAATCTCAGACTTTTTTAAGAAGTTGGAAAAACAGTATAAAGAATTCCTGGGTATATTCCTGAGGCTTCACAAACTTGAACATCTTTTATGTCCACAGAACACTTATCAAAATCAGGAAGTTAGTATTATTGATAAATATCATTTCCAAATCTACAAATGTATTCAAATGTTTCCAAGTATCTCACTAATGATTTTTCAGGGATCCAAATGGAATCTAGGATCACATATTGCCTTTAGTTTTAACATCTTCTAGTTTACCCTGATCTGGAAGAGTTCCTCGGTCTTTGTCTTTCATGATCTTGACATTTTTGAAGAAGTCTATCATTTATACAATATCTCTCAAAGATATTTCCTCATCACTAGAATGAGGTATGCATTGTTTAAAAAGAATTCCACAGAGGCAATGTTATGCCCTTCTCGTTGCATTATATCAGAAGCACATGATATTGATTTTGTAATGATGGTTTAGAGTATCCACCAGGCTTTCCTAATATTACCATTATCCATAACCATGACACCTTTGTTAATATTGGTACAATATTAACACAAAAAGGAGGAACTTCTGAATGCAATATGGTATCCTGGATTGTAATATTGGTACAATACTAACTAAACTATAGATTTTACTTGGCAGGTTCTTCAGTGTTTTCCAGAAAACAGAACATCCTATTGGTAACAAACAGGAAGAGATTTACTATAAGAATTGATTCACATGTTAATGGAACCTGAGAATTCTCAAGATTTGTAGTTGGCAAACTGGAGACCCAGGTGGGCCTATGATGTAAGTTCCAGTCTGAGAACAAGTTTGAAGAAAGAAGAACAAGATTTAAGTCAGTCAGGAAGAGAAAGCAAATTATCTCATACTTCATCTTTTTTTCTATTCAGGACTTGAACATATTGAATGAGCTCCATTCGCATTGAGGAAGATAATGTGCTTTACTGGTCTATCAATTCAATGTCAATCTCACCCAGGAACACCTTCACAAACACACCAGAATAATGTTTAACCAAATATTTAGGTACTCCTTGGCCAATCAAGTTGACACAAAATTAACCATCACACTTGTTTTCCACAAATGTTCTTTTTCTTTTCTGAGATACAATCCAGGATACCATATTACATTCAGAGAGTCCTTCTTTTTATGTGAATACTTCCCCACTAACCCATAGCACAGGGAGTCCAATCTCTGCTCTCTCCACGTTAGAACCTCACTATACTGGTAATATGGTTACCAATGGCTACCAAGTTTCACTTCTCATATGCCCCCACCACAAGAGAGGAACTGCTCATACATTCTGTGGTTCAAATTCAAAAATCCTAGACAAGGATTTTGATAGACTTGGCTTACGACAAATGGCTTCCACTAGATCAATCAGCTATGGCTGAAAGAGGAGGGTCTTACAACACAACGTGCCTGAGTAGCAGAGCTGCTTACGCAGGAGGAGGAACATTGTGAACTATGCATGACCCCAGTTGAAGTCTACCACATTAGGGACCATCTAGCCCATTTTACTCAAAGATAAGGAAACTGAAATCCAAACGTAACTTTCCAGAGGCCCAGAGCTAATCTTTACTAAAAGGAAGGTTAAATCCAGGCTTTCTAGTCACCAGTCCTGGGCACTTTTCTCTATGTCCTTAGCACTACTACAGTTTTGGATTTAATCCCAAGAATCAAAGAATATATTAGGAGGAACCTCAAGGTGTATGTAGCTCTTACTGATGCATGAGTTTCTTTGTGTATCTAAGCCGACTCTAGAGAAGTGGAAGCCATTTCTGTTTATTTCTCTGGGATTAGGATTTTGGGGTAATTCACATTCCTCAGGTGGGGATGCAAACTATTTTACTTGGAAAATTTTCAGGGAAAGGAGGGAAAAGAATATCCATTTGTACTCTCCTTAAACAACCTAGACAATAACCCACATAATGAAACACTATACAACCTAGTAAAGAGAATGGAGAAATCTGTATGTCTCAATAAGGGAAGATGTTTCATATAGAGTGTTAAGTAAAAACCAAACTGAAGAAAAAGTGTGAATAGTATAAACCTGTTTATGTGGGAGATAGTGGGAATAACAGTCTTCATCAATGGTGGGTGATGGGATTACATACTATTTTCTGTTTTCTTCATTATACTCTTTTGTAATGTTTGAATTTTTAACAATGAGAGAGTACCTAAAAAAATATTATTCTAAGTGAAAGAAACTGAACATAAAAGAGTACATATAGTACAATTCCATTCATATGAAATATCCAGCATAGGCAAATCCACAGAGATAGAAAACAGATTGGTGGTTATCAGGGGCTAGAATGAGGAGGTATGCAGAGTAGATGCTTAATGAGTATGGGCTGATAAAAATGTTTGGGGATTAGATAAAGTTGATGGTTGCACAATATAGTGAGTTTACTGAACGCCACTGGATTGTTCACTTTAAAATGATTCATTTTATGTTTTGTGGATTTTGTTTTAATTAAAAAACTATTTTTCTTAAGTGTGGAAACATTAAGATTCATATCCTCAACTGTGGGGTTGGGACAAATTGCTTCTCTTTGCTACATCAGACCATCTGCAGCTGGTCTCTAAGATACCTTTAGATTTTAAAACTTCAGTTCTAGGGGCTTAGGTTGTGGCTCAGTGGCAGAGCACTTGCCTGGCATGTGTGAGGCACTGAGTTTGATCTTCAGCACCACATACAAATAAATAAATAACAAAGGCACATCAACAACTTAAAAAAAAAACACACATTTTAGTTCTAGACACATTCATTCTCTTTACATGAATTGACATTTAGGCTAAGATTGCAGAAAGTTTCTTTTCTTCCTTCCTTTTTTGTTTTTGCAAATACAATCACACTTATGACCTAACATTAAGAGGGCAGAAGTGGTAAATTATTACTTTAAAAGATAATAAATGAACAAATGTATAGATTCATCCAAGCCCAATAATGAATGGAAAGTGATTAGAGAAAGAGTGTGGGAGGACGAAATCAGAGACATAGAGGAAATGACAATCATTCATTTGTATTGAGTGTCTTCCGCTGGCCAAACACTATTCTTAGTACCTTATGAATATTATTTATATTTTAAAAGGTAATCATTAGAGTAGAAAATTGAAGCTCAGAAAAAGTAAGTAACTTGCCCAAGAACCCTCAACTAATAACCAGATATAGAGGTGTTGAAACTAAGGTTTATTTATACTCCAAAGTCCATGTTCCTTCCACTCACCCATGTCGTTTTCCAAAAAGAAAACGGATTCAAGGGAAATGAACTCAGGAGGCAAGGAATTGCAAAAGCAAACTGGAAAGAAAAATGAAAAAGGAACAAGAAAAATCCAGGCTCATCCCTGTGCTTAAGTGTGGCCTCCCTGACCAGACCAGATTTCCATCTTGATCCTCTGGTCTGCCTTCTGTACAGCTATGGAAAACTTGTTCTTTGAATATTTTCTTTTTTTAAAGTTTCTCTGAGTTCAAAGACTCTTAAGTGTAAGAGTCCAATATAAAGGTCCAATAGTTCCAAGAAAATAGTCTAAGAAATACTGCAATTTGGTTGGATATTAATTCACCTGTTCACTTTAACAGAGGAAAGAGCTAAACAGAAAAAAAGTAACTCTCGATAATTGCAAAGGATAAATGAAACGTGAATAAAATATTTAAATAAAGTAGGAGTACAAGTCATTAGATAAAGAATCAAAGGTTCTATAAAGTAATTTGAAGACACTACAACATGAGGGAGCAAGTGTGGTTTTCCCAGCACACAAAGCTGCTTGATAAGTTTTGGGAAACATGGGGAAAAGAAAACATGGGAAAAGACACCAGATCACTTTTTGGCAAACAGTCAATTGGCAAAACTCAAGGGACTGCCAGTGAAAAATTGACTGGTAAGTCTTGAAGGAATAATTGTGGTTGCTTCATATACACCAAAGAAATGGGAAAGGTAAGGAAACCAGTGCATCAGGAATGATAGCTTTTGAAGGTGTCTCTTATTTGACTGGAGTATGACGGCTAGTGTGGTGACCCCACTTGACGAATGGTAGCAGATGGTGAGGGAATCTCAGTGCTGGTGGGAATAGCAGACATAACAGGAGGAGTGAGGATTGGAGCCTCTCAAAGATGGCTGACTGCTGGGATGGCCAGGGTTCCCAAAGAGAAGAGGCTTCAGGAAAGGTGTTCCTACTTTTCTGTTCCTATATCTGAAAGCAGGGATTTATTGGGCCTCTACATAATCTAGCTCGTGTAAGGGTTTAACAATAAATAAATTAATTAATTTTTTTTTAAAAAAAAGGAAGATTTGTCTTTTGGCCAGAAGAAATATGCTTCAAGAATTAGGAGGCACTAAAAACTCTTCCAAGTGAACCATTTTCCAAATCAAACTCATCAAGTCAGGGAAGAAATTCTCAACGAAGGCAAGAACACAGAGCAGCCAGCACACATAGAACCAAAGGACATGATAAGGCCACTGAATATGAGTATATCAGCTTTTCACTGCTTGAGGAAGACCAGTCCATGGGGTGAGCAGATTCTGGACTCTCACCCTGCAGCTGGGCAGCATCCTCCTTGGAGGAGCAACCATTCCATTCAGGTTGGAAAAGAAGAAGTAAAACTATTGTTATTCACAGAGAGCATGATGACGTTACGTAGGAAAGCCTAAGAAATCTGCTCAAAAAGCTACTAAAGATAACAAGGCCACTGGATACAAAAGTAAATATACAAAAAACAAGTATATTTAATACTAGCAACTAAAAATTGAAAATGAAAAATTTCTAAAACAAAATAATTATGGATAAATTTAAATCATAGCTATCTAGGATTTCCTATGGTTAAAGATGAAAGTGGATACTTTCTTCAGTCTAATAAACAGTTAGATGTTACTGTAGCTGTTGTGTTAGTCAGGAGGCAGAGAACAGGAGAAGGAGGGAAGGAAAGAGGGACTGATGATTGCTCCAACTTTCATTTTGGAGTTGTTGAGTTAGAGAAAATAAGAATAGATCCGAGGAAGAAGGATGAAGATTAGCCAAATAGCCAGGTGCAGTGGCGCATGCCTGTAATCCCAGCGGCTCTGGAGGCAAGAGGAACCCAAGTTCAAAGCCACCTCAGCAATTTAGCAAGGCCCTGTTTCAAAATAAAAAATAAAAAGGGCTGGGGATGTGGCTCAGCGGTTAAGCACTGGTACCAAAGAAAGAAAAAAAAAAAAGATTAGCTAAATGATTCTGGAACTCAGCCTTCCATGTCTGCCTTAGGTTTATAACAATCTAGAGCCCTAGTACCTAGAACATGCCAATAGGCTCTGAGAGTAGGAAACATGAACTTGATGAGGAGCCCTAGCCCACTGAAAGATAATTTCCTAGGAATAAAATACAATATCCCTTACAAGGAATACCTCCTTAAAATAAAATACAATATCCCTTAAAAGGAATACCTCCTTAAAATAAAATACAATATCCCCTAAAAGGAATACCTCCTTTTCTCCCTATGCCTCGTGCAGAGAAGAGGGGAAATCCCTGGCCCAAAAGGAATGAAGAGAGTTACAGCTTCTCACTGCTCCAGTCAGGGTTCATCAGCCATCAAAAATGGCTACCTGTGGGCTCCTGGGAAACCAATCACCCTCATCTGGGGAGGCCTAGAAATTCTGCCAGCACATCCTAGCTGGCCTAACAGTCAACACAGCTGCTACCTCTGGCTGCCCAGAGGAGAATGGCTTGAAGCCATCTTGCTTTAAGGGGCTAAGACAGTAACATTAACTTACTAAGAATGGCTGGATCTTAAGGGATTGGAGAGTTTATGGTTAAGTGATACACTGTCCTCTAACTCAAAGCCAAATATAATCTTTATATTTCAAGTATGGACTTTGCCCCAAATTCATCGTTGCAGTATAATAAAATTACACTTACCTGCTTCAACTAATTCAGAAGACAACATAGTGACTGATGAGGAAAAGTTCTACTAAAAATGACAGATGCATGGGTATCTCTGCCTAGAAAGGGACAAGTAACCCAATCTTAGACAACTGGACCAGAGGAGACAGGAGGAGGGAAGATGTCTATTAGGAAGCTTCTAGGAAGAATTTTACTTATTGACCAAAAGAAAAGCTTGAGAATTTGGATTTGGAGCTTTTTTTCAGGGGATTGTTGTCCAAAATGTGACGACTGGAACTGTGGCAGCCATATTGAACTATAAAAGTACAAGTTAGTAGGACTGAGCAGAAAATGATGCACATGATCTATGAACCACTTCCAACCCTGGAGTATCCTTCCTCCAGACACTGTGTTATGGAATATAGTAAACAGTAAAAGTTGGCTGTATTTCCTGCCAAAAGGACCCTAACTGATGCACAGTCATTAAGAAGAAGACAACTCACCTACCTGATATATTTGCTGCATGTCTATAATCCCAGCAACCCATGAGGCTGAGGCAGGAGGACTGCAAGTCCTAGCCCCAGCAACTTAGCAAGACCCTGTCTCAACATTTAAAAAAAGAACCAGGGATGTGGCTCAGTGGTAAAGTACCCCTGGGTTCAATCCCCAATACCACAAATTTAAATAAATAAATAAAAGACAATTGAAAAAAAATAGATAAAGGATACAAACATAAAACTATCAACTTACTCTAGTTACACCCAAATTGGAGGATTTTTCTCATTTGATGCCCAGACAGAATCCTCTGATCTTAAGGAAAAGATTTTTAATCTCATCAATCTACAAAACATACTGGTGTTGGCTTAGCATTCACAGTTGTGCAAGAGGGTTATAAACAAATGTCCCAACTGTCTTTCCAGACAAGGGAAGGTAGGGATACAGGATCCACACTGGGAATCTGTGTCCTGCAAAGAGTCTGAAGGTGAGATGAGACCGGTTCTGGGGCCATTGAGGGGAGACAGAAATATCTGCCAGGGTTAAAAGATGAAAAGATATCTAAAGAGCCCACCCCCAAGACAGACTGAGAGGCAAAATCCTGTGGACGGGACCCCTGGCATTAACCTCAAGCTAGCCAGAGGTGGTTGGTGACCTCGAAGTGATCCTCTAAATAGCTGGGATGCACTGTGGCTCACAGGACGTACCTCCAGAACGATGGGAGGAGCTATGAAGAGAGCAAGCCATCAGTGAATAAGGGAGGAAAAAGAAGCCATAAAGCACGAGGCTTGCTCCAGTTTTCTATTTCAAGTGGGTTCAGATTTTTTAAAAGAAAAAGGAGAAGGGGAAAAAAAAAAAAAACTCTTTTACCTTCTTAAAGTGTGTAGTCTTTTAGGTGTAACTTAAATTTCTTTCCGGTCCTAGGCCTGTGAAAATTTGCATACTTCCTCCATGCAAATAATTTTTTAAAGAATGCCTCATTATATTACACTGGCTCAACAAGATTCGGTAGAGTCAAGTTCTATCCTTTCTTCTTTGACATCTGCTTTTGGTAAATGAACATCATATTGGACAATTGCTGCAAAATGATACCCCCAAACCCCTGAGGCGTGGAGCTGGGCGGAGGAAGCCTACCCTCGCCCTTTCTATCCCCCGAAAGCAATGTGTCCTGAGCCTCCTGGGCAGTCAGCCATTTCCCAGCTCAGCAGGGCTGGGTGAGAAAGTCCTTTTTAGGCAAAGCATTAAAAGGAGTTATCGGGGCAGATCGAAAAAAAACTTGGTCAACAGGGTGGAGCCAGCCCTGGGGCAGAAGTATTACTTCACAGTTGCATTGGCTTCCTGTGGCTGCCAATAGAGGCAGCATCTGGCAGCGAGCCCACCGCAGAGAAGAGGGAACTCCAAGGAGGAGAAAATAGCAACCAGGCCCCAAAGGTGGAAGTGCAGCCTGAGAAACTTAGGCCGGCCTGGAACTGCTTTGCCAGCTAGTCTGGCCACCCTGGAGGGCATGGGGCACAGCGTCCCCTCAGTCTTTAAGATACTGACATCTTTCCCGGGAGGAGTGCTTTTTATAAGCAAAAGACTTTTGTCATATTCTTTGATCTACCTATCATTAGGCTATGAGGCAGGTGCTATTATTATCTCCATGTTTCAGATGGGAAAACTGAAGCTCAGAGAGGTGAAATAGGACCTAGGAAAGCCCCGATTCAACACTCCCCCACACATCCCCACCCTCCACCCCTAAGAAGGGAGCAGCCAGCTCTAAAAGCCCAAACCAAGACAGCAGTGCTTGGAGTTCTCAAGTGAGAAACAAAAAGGAGGATGAGATAAAGGTTATTCTACCTCCAACTGATACTGGATGGAGCGATCTGGCCTCCTCCCTTGTAGGTAATATTTTGGGTTTTCCTTCCTTGCACACAACCAGGCAAATGACTGCAATTCTAAAAGGAGATAAATATAAAAACAAGAAGTGAAACACTGCAGACACCTGAAACCCAACCATTTCTGCAAGCGGCAGCTAGCCGAGCTGCCACACAACAGAAATAGTTCTGTCCTGTTTAGATAGACTTTGTTTTGCTACATGGCTGCATATGCACTGAAGTGATATCAAGTCCTGAGGGTCCACTCCTTTGATGAGTTCAACACAAAGGCCCACATTTTGATGTAATCTGATAGCATGTAGTTAAGTCCTAGACAAGCTGCAACTGTGAGGAAGTGATAAACCCAACTTCCTGCACAAAGCTGCCTGAGATAACACTTTCCATGGACTGGAAGAAAAAAAGAGAGAGAGAGAGACATGATTGCTACAGAATTTTAAAGGAACTATTCCGTTCTTAATAAATAACCTCTTTTTCATGTGGTCCCAGCAACATCTAAGCAAAACTGATTACAGTCTGGTGACCATGTGGTAATTCCACGTATGTCCTGATTCTGAATTTTATTTGTAGGCAAAGTCACTCAAGAGTCACTTGACTTTACTCTCTGAAGGATACCATAGTTCAAACTCTAAATCTCAGGTGTCTTCTGGGTCTGGAGAACTTCCCTGAAATTTAACAAGAACTCAGATTGAAGGAGTTGAGGTTGCATTAACTGGCTCAGTGGTATTCTCACTGAGCCATTAAAGAGGCCCATTCAGTCTGAATAAACACGCATTAGAATAGTTGCCAACTTACCCCAGAACCAATGGCTGTTTCCACAATGCCAAAATAGGGTCAAAGGGACAGTTTCATTAAGTGTTTGTATAGGTTGTGTCACATGTAAACAACCAATAAGAACAGATGGTGCTGGGAATTTTCTGTGAATGCTTCTCGTTCAACTCACTTATATAACAAAATTTTTTTTGAATGCCTACTATGTGCTAGGAAATACAATGGTAAATAAAAAAGAGACAGCCCCCTGACCTCAGGGACTCCCTAGTCAAATTAGGGAGGGAAATATTAGACACAAAAATATATGCATAATCACAAAATTATATTAAGTGTCCCCATGTCAGTTTAGATGAGCTGATGATCAAAGACTTGACCAATCAAGTGATGTTTAGGCCTGAATCATTCTCACAGACAAGAGGGAGGGAATAGAGCTCCTGGAGAGAAAACTGCCTATAGGAGGGTTCTGAGTTAGGGAAGAATTTTGTGCTCTCAAGGATCTAAAGAAAAACCTCTATGTCCAGAAACAACTGAATGAAGAAAAAGAGGATGTAATAGGAGACTGGAAAGTAAGGAGGAGTCAGATCTTGCAGGACCTTGTAGGCCATCAGTAGGAGCTTGGCTTTATTCCAAGCACAGAGGGGAACATTCCACTCGTCTTGCTGACATCTAATAGTGTTCTGCCTCTGGGTTGCTTTCTAGGTTAGGATCTCAAAGAGAATGCAGCAGTTCAAATGGCCTTTTTAAAAAACTGTGAGATTAAGTTCTCACAAGTAATTTAGGGCATCAGAGGTATTCCCCTAAATTCAGTCAGTTCAGTCAAGCCTCAACCTGGATGGGAGAAAAATTAGGACATTTAATAAAGCCAGACGCAGTGGTGTGTGCTTGTAATCCCAGCTACTCAGGGGGCTGAGGCAGGAAGGTCTAGTGTTCAGTTTGGGCAACATGGTGAGACCTCTGCACCATGTTGATAAAAAATTAGCATGGTAAAAAAAAAATAAATAAATAAGTAATTGGATTACATGTCATTTATTATTTTAATATAATTCTAGAGTCACCTGGTTCTTTCATGTAATTGAGACTTTGGCAATCATGTAGGCTAGTTCTTTCTCATTTTACAAGGGAAGCAAGGGTCAGAAAGCACATGAGTTTATCTTCCAGCTCCAAGTAGTCTCCCACATAAAGAAGCTGCCTCTGAGGAACAAACCTCAGAGCTCCTTCTCAGGTTACTACCCAGAGTTCAGGATCCATGTCTAGGTGGCTGGGCCATCTCTGGCCTCTCACTTAGCTCTCGGTCTGCTGTCTTTGGTTCGTTTATTGAGTTTCCACATGAGACTTTGGAGACTCCTCTGCTGAAGTTATTTCAATGTGAAAGCAAGTGTTCTGGTGTTGAGAACCTCACCCACCTGTCCCTGAGGACCTGGAGCCTGGAAACCTGAATTTATTTATTTATTTATTTATTTTAGTTGTAGATGGACACAATATCTTTATTTATTTATTTTTATGTGGTGCTGAGGATCAAACCCAGGGCCTCATGCATGCAAGGCAAGTGCTCTACCACTGAGCCACAACCCCAGCCCTGGAAACCTGAATTTTAAGTGCAAACCCAGTTTCAATTTCTCCCCCATTGAGTCTTCTTAAAGTGTTGGTTTGATTCATAGCCAAGTACCTTAAAGAGTTTTAAGAAACCAAGTTCATAAAAGTCATTTTCTTCCTCGTGTATTTCTGAGTCTTGACCCCTGGCATCTCTGAGAGCCTACTCTTATGTAGGCCCACCCAGGCTACCTGGCCCCAATTCCAAGGATTCTGAAGTGCTGGTTGTGATTCAAAGTTTGTTTTTCATTCTGAGGCTCCTGGCAAGGGACTCTGGACTCATTCAAGTGAAGCTGAAGAACTTACTGGTTTGAAATTGAATTAAATAATTTTAAAAAGATGAGAGTTCTAGAACCAATCAGACATCGCCTTTGCTATTTGGATAGATTTCCACTTGGGTTGACTGAACTTGGGTTGATTGACTCTTGCTTCATAGTAGCTTTCTAATCTCCACAGGAGTTCAGTCAGTTGACCTCAGACAAAATCCTTTACCTCTCTGAGGCTTTCAGTTCCCTTCAGATGATGCCTGACACTCTTGCATTCCAACATTCTACAATTCTAAGACAAATTAAAAAAAAAAAAAAAAAAGTTTAGAATCTCAACAAAAATTGCCCTTACTGCTTCACTTTCTAAAATGGGAAGGAAGAAAGGTAAGAAGGGAGGGTGTGGGGAAGTGAAAGAGGAAAGGAGGCAGGGGAGAGGAGAGATGGAGGGAAAGAAAAAAAGAAGAGAGGGAAGAAGTGATTTGTGAACAAATAAAGAAGAAAGAGAGGGGACTGTGCTTTCCAAGCCTCTCTGAGACTTTCATAAAAATACATAAGGCTTTTGCTGTGAATAGGTTAATGCTTATTTAGCTTTCAAAACACAGCCCAGTGGTGTATACCTAGGAACCTTGCCCACTTTGAATCTGGAAGTGAAGCGACTTGTGCGTCAGCAACTGCTGTTTAAGAAAGCAAATGAAGCCAGGTGTGGTGGTGCACACACCTGTAATCCCAGAGGCTTGGGAGGCTGAGCAAGTTCAAAGCCAGCCTCAGCAAAAGGGAGGTACTAAGCAACTCAGTGAGACCCCCATCTCTAAACAAAATACAAAAAAATAGGATGGAGGATGTGGCTCAGTGGTCAAGAGCCCCTGAGTTCATTCCCCAGTCCCCCACTCCCCAAAAAGAAAGCAAATAAAGCATCAAGAAGAAAATTGTTAGAGAAAAATGAGGATTTTTTTTTAGTTTGAAATACTTTATATTTCAAAGATTTTGTGAATTGTTGAAATTAATAAAAAAATACTTATCCCAGAGCCTAGCACTTAGCAAGTGCTTGGTAAATATTGGCTATAATTCTTACTAAAGAGGACTTGTGGTCCAGGTATCTAGACCTCTACGTAGCCATGTGACCTTAAGCAAGTCTCCACCTCTGGGTCTGTTTTCTAATTTGTAAATAAATGGATTGGCCTGCACTAAATGGTGTGTTGGGGCTTTTCCAACTGGTATTCTGTAATTCCATTTCTAATGTCTTAGCATCTTCATGTTTGAATTGAACATTGGATATCATTTTAATGAAGAGTTTCTCAAACCATATTATAAATCATTTACACAACTTTGCAGAATGCTTCTTTTTTCTTCCCCAAGTTAGTGGGTTTTTGAGCATTATAATTTAGAAAGGAGGAAGAGGGATTAACATTTACCTAATGGACCGATCATGGGGGCAAATTTTGAGCAACTAATTAAAATGCAAATCCTGTTAATAAATGTCAATTTAGGGGACTGGTTCCAATCTGCCCTATGATATTTGGAGGACAGTCAGGGTTTCCCTGAGGTCTGCTGACTCTTAACTTAAATCCCAGCATCCGCTGAAGTCTCAATACTTCCCATAAGCAGATTTCAAACATCCTTGGGAGACTATCATTTCCCCAAGGACTTTTCTTCAAGTAAAATTGTTTTTACCTTCCCAAACTGTCAACACATCTGTTCTTACTCCCTTTAAAAGTTTCATCAACTGACAATTCTCCAAAAGGAAAAGGGGAAAAAAAGCTATTGTGCAATGTAAAAATTTTGGCAAATCTTATGAAAACACATTCTTAAAACATCTCTCACTTCTGAGAAACAAAGTAAAATGTATGAATTGTTTTTTTGTTTCATGACTAACAAAAATGACTCATTGCTACAATGTGGTATTTTGGCCATATCTACATAAAGCCAGTATGAGCATTTAACTGAAAAAATAAAAATGACTGAACTTTGCCTTGAAACTGTAGGCAAGTTATCATGTGCCATTCCAAACTATGTGGGCATTAATTGCGGCTCATGTGCAATGTCAAGTTTCTTTACAACTACTTATCTAAGTTATCAAATATACTTGCCACTAGCCACATGTGGCTATTGAGCCCTTGCAATGTGGCTAATCAAAGTGAGATGTGCTGAAGTATAAAATACATAATAAACTTAGAAGGCTTAGAATAAAAAGAAAAAGAAAGTAAAATACCTCCTTCATAAGTTTATATCGATTACACATTGAAATGATACTATTTTACACATATCATGGTTAAAATACATTATTGAATTAAGTCAATCTATTTATTTTCACTTTTCTAATGTGGCTATTAGAAGATCTAAAATTACATCTGTGACTTGCCCTTGTGGTCCACATTAAATTTCTTTGGGGGGGGGGTGCTGACTCTTGGCTTATCTGATATTAATTCTGAGGTATAGTGTTCACCTAAAATTTCTTAGTCACAAACATCCTACTTTTATTCCAAGCAAGGTTCTGTCTAGTGTGGTTTGTAACTATTACTAAATTCCTAAAAGTACATCCGAAGTGATACAAATTTATTTAAATGAAAAGATATTCATGAAAAATTGAGATGGGGGAGACAGGTTTAAAAAACAGTATATTATGAAAACAATGCTCACCTTACCCATAATTAAAGAAATACAATTAAAACAAAATATGACAAATATTTAAAAGTTTGATGATACCCACTGTTGGTGCTGATGTGGGAAAACAGGTATTTTCATATACCATTTGTGAGAATATAAATTGGTACAAAGTCTTTGGAAGACAATTTGGCAGTAGCTATGAACATTTAAAATGCACTTACCCTCCAATCTGCGATTTCCACTTGGGGGTATTCAGTTCTACTGACACATTTGTACAAAGATATGTCACAAATATTATGTAATAGCAAATTATCTAAGGTTCATAAATAGTGGATTAGCCAAAAGTTTTGTGTTTCATATGCTAAAATACTATGCTACCAAGAAAAACATTGACAGTCTCAATATTATTATTATTACTGTTTTTATTATTATTACTAACTTTGAGAAATAATAAATGAAAAACCACAGTGCAGGAATTAACTGTTTATTTAATATTATCTGAGATTATGTTTTCTGCCACCAGGTGGAATGAAAGTTCAAAACAATCATTAAGTTGAATTATAGAAAAAAAGAGAAAGTTACATTTGTCTTGACCAATTATATTTGGGGGGCCTCACCATTTATATCTGCCATATTTTTGTTTTGTGAGAATCCTTGTAGAAGCAATATGTATTGAAGAAGACTGGAAAGCATCTTATATAAGGGCCTGACACTCAATAAAAGGGTCCAATAAAATTTTGTTATTATCGTCATTATTAGTCATAGTAATTCAAGCTAAAACAAATGCAAACCAAACCAAGGAAATGAGAGCAGAGAAGGAAGAGACTTGATAGCTTTTGAAGTGGTACAACTGGCAGGACTTGGTAACTGGAAGGGGTTGGGAGATGGCAAGATAGAATAAGCTCACGACATAATTTCCAGGGCAGGCTAGAGGAGCCAGGTAGATGATGGAGCCAATCTTTGGGTCCAGAAACTCAGGAGAATTAACAAATTTGAGGATAGATAAATTCAGTTTGGACATTATAAATATAAAGGGGCATGTGAATATTCACACATGACCACTGAGTAATTGAATCTGTCTGTCCAAATCTCAGTGAGGAGAGAGCAGGTTAGAGAAAAGCCTTTGGGTATCACCACTCTAAGGTGAGGGGGTGGTAGTTAAAGTCATAGTTTGGATGAAGTTCTCAGGTGATGGAGCTGCCCAGGAAGAGGATAGCCCCCTATAAGAGATAAAGGAGGCCAGGCATGGTGGTGCACGCCTGTTTAGAAGTGTATCCCTTCAAAATTTGCATGTTCAAGTTCTTACCCCCACCAGCACCTCAGAATCTGAGCTTATTTGAAAGTAGCATTGATGTGAATATCAGTTAAGATAAAATCATAATTCAGTATGACTGATATCCTTATAAAAATGCTAAACTGGGACACAGAGACAGGGGAAATGCCACAAGAAGATGAAGCTAGAGATCCGGGTGACACTTTTGCAAGCCAAGAAATAAACCTTGCTGTCACATTGATCTCAGGTTTCTAGCCTCCGGTTAGAGTAGCCCTAGAAAACCAGAAGAAAAATGTGATGTCACCAAGCCAAGAACAGAAGGAGTTTCAAGTGGAAGTCAGGGCCAAGTAGGGGGATAGAAAAGTAACCCTGGTAAGGCAACGGAGGTCATTGACAACCTTGAAAAGAACAACTGCAGTGGAATGGAAGGAGCAGAAGCCAGATGAAAAAGGGAAAGAAAAAGTTTTCCAGAACATTGAGGAAGGAAAGTTAACAGACTGGAAATGAACAAGAAATCACTGGGTCATGTATTTTTTTTTCCTTTTTTTTTTTTTTTTTTTTTTTTTTTTTGAGACAAGGTCTTACCATCTCATCCAGGCTGGCCTTGAACTCCTGGGCTCTATGATCTTCCTACTTCAGCCTCCCAAGTAGCTGGGTTACAGGTGTGCACCACCTGCAAAAAGAAAAGAGGAGCAAGAGAGAAAGGAGGGGAACGGGGAAACCCAAGGGGGAAAGCAGAGGAGAAGGGCTCTAGTTTGGATCTTGACTGTCCTCCAAAGGTTGTTAGGTTAAAGGCCTGGTCCCCAGAAGAGTGGTGATGGGTGGTGGTGGAGCCTTCAGGAGGAGAGACCTTGTGAGAAGTCCTTAGGTGATTGGGAATACCCCTGCAGGGGACTGTGGGGCCCTGGCCTCGTGCCCTTTGCTTCCTGGGCTGGCAGTGGTAGGGACAGTCACATCACATTTCTAAGCAGCAGTGGCAATAAGACTTGGGTCTATAACTGGGCACAGCAGGAGCAGAGGTTTTCGGACACCGTAAGGCATCCAGTGATCTGTGGTAGCCTCAGCAGTATCCTCTCCAGGCTGATTATATCACATGATTTTGACTATGGCCCCTCGATGCTGATCTTGCTTCTGATATCTGAGCTGCTTCACCAGCCTCACTGGGGATTCTGGGAGCTGCCCACTGTCTTTTTGATCCATTCTTTATCTGTTTCAATCAAATGAGTTGGTTTCTGTTGCTTACAACAAAGATCTATGCCTGAATCAATCGTGTATGATGCCCAGCGCTTCATAAGAAGGAACTTTTAAAAATCTTCCCAGCAAATCTAAAAGGTAAACTTACTTGATCATCTCCATCTTCCCAAGGAGGAAACTTGAGAAATGGAGAGATAAAGAGCTTAAGTAACTTGCCCAACGGCACAAAGCTAGCAGATAGCAGAGATGGGCTCAAACCCAGGCCTGTTTGCCTCCAAAACACTTAACAACCACACTCTGCTGTCCCTTTCTTGGGCAAGCTCCACCACCTCCATTAAATGGCAGTAGTGTACAGTGAGACGTCCTCCCTGTGTCCCTGCACCGGACCAACACAACAGCAAACACAACTCAGACTCTGTTCTCAGAAGATTATTCTGTGAGCCCATTTATGCTGATTGTGAATTCCTGGGGATCTTTGACACCAGTGTCCTCCTCTACAAAATGACAGCCAACTTCCTGCTATCCTTTGGATTGTAAGATAATACTAGGAAATTCAGCTTCTAAATCAAGGGTCCCCTGTCTAAGGGATAAGGTTGCATTTCCCCAAGCCTGGGCTGGAAGACTTAACAGTTTGCCCCCCAGGTCTTCGAGGGGTTACCATGATCACATGCCTTCTTCCCTGTCTCTCAGTTCAGTTCCTCTAGGATTCCTCTTCCCTATCTCTCAGTTCAGTTCCTCTAGGATTCTGTGACAGAGTTAGGAATGCAAGAGATTTACTAAGGACAGGCACACCTATAAGAGATAAAGGAGGCCAGGCATGGTGGTGCATGCCTGTAATCCCAACAGCTTGGGAGGCTGAGGCAGGAGGATGGTGAGTTCAAAACCAGACTCAGCAAAAAAGCCAGGTGCTAAGCAACCTGTCTCTAAATAACATACAAAGTAGGGCTGGATATGTGGCTCTGTGGTAGAATGCCCCTGAGTTCAATCCCCAGAACCCCCACCACCAAAAAAGATAGAGGAGGAGACAACAGGATTGGGCAGGGAGGGCTTTGGATCATAATATAGATCTCAGCCAACTCAACGTGATGTTTTGAAGCAAAGATTGCTTGTTTGAGAAGTCCTGCCTTAGGCAGAAATATCTAAGCCTACCTTCACCATTCCTGGTCATTACCTGGAGCTGCCCAGGAAGAGGATAGCCCCCATTCAAAAGCTATAGTGGATCCCAGTACTGCTGTAGTTAATTGCATTTCTCCCAACTCAATGTCAAGTTCTTTCTGAGTTATTTGTTTGTTTGGTTTTGTTTTGTTTGGGTGCTGGGGATTAAACTCAGGGGTACTCAACCACTGAGCCACATCCTTAGCCCTTTTTTGTATTTTATTTAGAGACAGGTCTCACTGAGTTGCTTAGAGCCTTGCTGTTCCTGAGGCTGGCTTTGAACTCTCCACCTTCCTGCCTCAGCCTCACAGCCACTGGGACTGCACCACTGGGATTGCACAGGCTTGCACCACAGTGCCCAGCTCTCAAGTTCTCTCTTAAGGGAGAGCTGAATGACAAGCTTGCATGGCTCCTGCACCTAACACCCATCTTCTTTTCTCTAGGAATTCTGCAGATTGAGACATTTTGTCAGATCTATGTTATTTATTAAAGAACCCTTACTCTGTCCCTCTACTAAGATTCAGGTGCTAAGACACCCACTCTGACCAGAATCGACTTGATGAAGTGATCTGAAATCTTCAGAGATATAAAGCAGTTGCTCTTTGAAATAATAGTAATTATTTTACAGATCCCTATTATAAATACTTATTAGAATTGTAATTCATTAGCAAAACTCAGCCTCTAACAAGCCTCTGAGACCTCCCATCTCTTCTGCTAGTTTTACACCAATACCTGAAGGAATCCCAGCAGCTCATATTTCGCGTGCATGGCCAAGCAACCCCTCAAAATTGCTAGCTATTTCCTACAGCAAATGAGAAAAGCACTAAAGCTGAAAGAAGCTTCAAATGGCCATCCCTTGGTATGGTTGCCTGCCTCGGTGCCATGCTCTGAATCTGAGTTTGAGAGGCAGAGTAACCACCCCTTTTATAAACCATTATTAAGCACTTACTCAGAAACAGGCTCCATTCCACATACTGAAATTAGAATGATTACGTGGTTTTAAAAGACATCTACAAATTACTTTATAACTCTTTCTTCAAATGATAGAGCCTAACTCCTCTTCCCTTAAGTGTGGGCCAGACTTTATGACTCACTTCTAACAAATAGAAGGGGGTAATAGTTACAATATTTGACCCCTAGATCATAAAAGGCACTACATCTCCCACATTGCTCTGGGGAAATGAGTCGCCATGTTGTGAGGATACTAAAGCAGCCCTAAAAAAAGGTCCATAAGACTCTGGCCAACCACCAGGTGGTGTTCCATTTTGGAGGTGAGTCAAGCCTTCAATTGACTGCAGCCCAGGCCAATATCTTGAGTACAACTCTGTGAGAGACCGCAAGCCATGCCACCCAGGCAAGTTACTCCCAAATTCCTAACACAGAAACTGAGATAATAAATATCTTGTGTTGTTTTAAGTCACCCAGTTTTGGAGTGATTTTTTTTTATAGCAATAGACACAGTGAAAGACGACAAACAGTGTATGTCCTCATTCTGGCAGTAGAATGGAGAGAGTGAGAGAGGGATAAAAGGAAGGAGGGAGGGGCTGGAGATGTGGCTCAAGCAGTAGTGCACTCACCTGGCATGCGTGCAGCCCGGGTTCGATCCTCAGCACCATGTACAAACAAAGATGTTGTGTCCGCCAAAAACTGAAAAATAAATATTAAAATTCTCTCTCTCTCTCTCTCTCTCTCTCTCTCTCTCTCTCTCTCTCTCTCTCTCTTTAAAAAAATAAATAAATAAAAAGGAAGGAGGGAGGAAAGCCAGAGAGAGAGAGAGGGAAAGAAAGAGGGAAGGAAGGAAAAAAAAGAGGGAGAGAAAAGGGAAAAGATTCAAATAAGTACTGACAAAATTTGGATAGGTAAAAACCTGGCAAAATATATTTACATCCTGGTATACTTGCTTTCCAATGTCCTCAAGGTATGTCAAGTTTGTCTTGAAACCTCTAATATTTTCATATTTTCCCCTATTTTCTGTTTTCATCCATTAGGATTTCACTGGACTCTAGGTAGCTGTCTATAGGACTAAATTTACAAAGATTTTTATTTTCTCTCATAGTAAAAGTCTGGAGGTCGAACAGAAGCAGCTGCTTAAGGAAGACAAGAAGGTTTCAGGCTGCATTTGGTTTCTTTCTCTATCACTCTTAGTGCCTGACTTTCTGCCTCAGAATTGAAAGCTGGGCTGCTGCCCCTCCCGCATGGTGCCCACACTCCCTCAGGAAGAAGGGAAAGAGTAAAGGATAAAAACACACGTGCCTTTTTATAAGGAGAACAATGGCTTTCCTGGATGTGCCCCACCCAGGAAATGTCTATACCTCCTGGGCCAGATCTGGACACTCCAGCTTCAAGGGCATCAGGGGAGGTACATGGTCCAAAGGGCACATGCTGCCCTAAATACAACTGGAGCTCTGTTAGAGAAGAAAGAGGAGAGTCTGGATGTTGGGAGGCCAACTGGAAGTGTCTACACAACTGCCACAGACACAAATCAGCTGGATTCCAAAATTCTGACACCATCTAGATGGAAATGATCTTTTTTTTGAGTCTGGATTTTTGAGCACAAAGATTCAGACTTTTCATAAATGGTGCTAAGCCATTCGAATGAAAAGTGAAAAAGTCCCAACATGGTTTCTTTATCTATATAATATTAAACATATCTGTTTATACCAAACATGAATCTTTTATCCTTGAAATATTATTCTTGCCACTGTACACACTCAATTTTTTCCACATTTTTTATTGGTGCAGTGTAGTTTCACATAATGATGGAATTTGTTGTTACATACTCATACATGGACACAATGTAATTTGGCCAATATCATTCCCTAGCACTTCCCCCCATTCCTCCCCACTTCCACCCTTGGTCCCTTTTCTCTAGTGATCTCCCTCTGATTTTTACTCATAAAAATCCATCCCTGCCTTTCTTTTCCTTTTTCATTTCCAGCTTCCACATATGAGAAAAAAACATGAACTTTGACCTTCTGAGTTTGACTTATTTTGGTTAACATAATGTTCTCTAATTCCATCTATTTTCCTGCAAATGACATAATCTCATTTTTCTTTATGGCTGAATAAAACTCCATTGGTACACACTCAATTGGGTATTTCCCCTCCAACAATGTGTCTTCTTCACATCCCTCATGTAGATGTTTGTTCGGCTAGAAAGGGAGCAATTGAAATTCTCCATGCATCCATCAAATGAAAGAGCCAATTCTGCTGTGAACTGGGAAATCAAAAGATTTTTGTAAGACAATCAAGAACGCAAAGAATGGCTCAGTGGGTAGCTCAGTGGTAGAGCAATCGCCTGCCATATGCAAGGCCCTAGGTTCATTTCCCAGCACCACAAAACAAAACAAAGGAACACAAGGGATTCATAAAGTAACTATTCTAGAGAGAGGTTAGAACTCAGGGGGTGGAGTGACTTGTGAGGAGGAAGATGGTTTCCTTAACAAGGACATGACAAGTGTGATAAGTCAAAGCCTCAAGCAGATGAATCATGAAGCATAGGCAACAGGAAGATAACCAACAGGACATGCCCTCATCTGAGAATTTTTTTTTTCATTTATTACTACTGCCTTAATTATCTCAGTTCATCAAACATGCATTGACCACTATCTATGTGCCAGAAATTCTGGTGAAATCTGGTATTCTTCCCTGCCCTACAGGAGAGGAGAAAAAATATTACTGCTAGATGGAACTCCAGAGGACACCTATTCATTTTAGAGTTAAGGATAATATGGTCCAGAAAAATTGAATGGCTCCCTATTTTTGAGCACAAAGATTCAGACTTTTCATAAATGGTGCTAAGCCATGCAAATGAAAAGTGAAAAAGTCCCAACGTGGTTTCTTTATCTATGTAATATTAAACATATTAATATTAAACATATTAATTAATAGAAAAAGTCACGACAAGATCCTGGGTCTTCGGCGTCTTGAACGCAGAGAACCCCAAACAAAATCCTGGAGATCTGGGTGGAGACCGTCTTCTCACCAGGGCAGTTCCTCCGGGTCAGAAGAGACAGGGTTTTGTGGTTACCACGTTGTTTTGTTTGTTTGTTTAGAACTGACTTACCATGTTCAAAGTCATACCATTTGAAAATTATCCCCACTTTTCAACCTGCTGGGTTATTTTTCTTTGCTTTGCTGTCATCGAACATGTACCAGCTAAAATCTGGTTGACAATTCCTCCCCACCACGCCTGGATGAATCTATCCAATGCCAATCACTCTGTTCTGCTCCCAGCCCTTTCTCCTGTATGCAGCTTCCTCTGGTTCCTCCCTTCTCTTCAACACCTCCAAGCACATCCACCAGGTTGATCTGCACTTGCTAATTTTAATGGACCTGTGATGCTCTGATGTCATATCAGAGGCTCCTTCATCCGGGAAACAAAGGCAGCACTGCTCATGGGCTAAAGGTTTGCAATGAAATTACAATTGGACTTCTGCCATTTACTGTATGGACTTTGGGAAATTATTTAACATCATGGAGTGTCAGGCTTTTGTGTGTATTATAATAAGGATAACTACCTACTTTATAAGAGTGATGCAAAAATTTACTGAGACAACATATCATAAAGCACTGATTGGTATAAAGAGTCACACTAGTATGAAGTCAGGGTTCAACATGTACCTATTATGATTGTTTTATTTCTTCCCACTATCGCTTTCCTCCAAAGAAGATCTATCCCATTTTATCTTCCAGACTTGAGTTCAAATTCCTAGTTCTTCTACAGAAGCAATTCCCATGACCTCTCTGAGTCTCCTAGAACAAAGCCCGGCTGTGGATCACGCCCAGTACTTACCAAATGAATACAATACAGTTTCCTTATGAATAGCATAGGGATAATAAATCTCATCTCACCTCATTTTTTGCCAGAGTTAAACAAAGTACCTGCTTTGTTTCTCTTCTTTAGCTTAATTGATGAACTAGTTGCCTAGGAAGGGAGTAGATTCCATCAAGAGTCTTTAAGTCAGGTGATGTCTTATTACTTATCCATATTTTTTATTTCCCCAAATAGCTCTTGGGGAACAGTGTGTTGAAGATATGTAACACCCTCTTCTCCATCTGAGTTCTAGTTAAACTAAGAAAGAAGATAAGAAATAATTCAATGGGGGCCAAATAACCACTTTACTAAGCTGATGTGAAGATTGTGGCTGATAAGGGAAAAAGTTCTCCTCAGTGTTAGGTAGACCTATATACCCTGAAGGCCTTCTTCACCCTCTCTCCTGAAGAGCTGCCCCTGGAGGAGCAGAACAAAACAAGAACAAGATAGGCCATGTCTGACCCTTTCCCGTCCCTGGCAAGTGACCCACTCAATCTCCCCAGGGGAGGAGTGAAGGTGAGATAGAGGTTGGAGTGTTCAGGCGAAACCTCTCATCTTTAAAATAAAAAGTGGGCAAGAAGCAATTCCTGCCTAGCCTTCTCTATGCAGTATGGATTGCATGAGCATTCTTAGTTCCTCATAAAAAGTTAGGAGATATATCAAACAGGGGTTAAGAGCCAGGCTGGGGACAGACTGCTGGGTTTTGAATGTAGGTTCTGACACTTACTAGCTATGTGACCTTGAGCGAGTTATTTATCATTTCTGAGCCCCTTCCTTCCTTCCTTCCTCTCTTTTTAATTTGAAGTTTTGATATATATCTTGATATATTTAGGGAAGTGATTACTGTAGACAAAAAAAATTGTCATAGCTCATATTTCATAGTTACTTTTCTTTTTTGGCCTGGGGTAGGAGAACCTAAAATATACCCTTTGGGCAGATAGCAGTGTACTATGCAATGTTATTAACTACAGTTCTCGTGTTCTGCATTATATCTCTAAATTTATTCATCCCATGTGACTTAACTTTGTTTTTTAAGTGTGTGTGTGTGTGTGTGTGTGTGTGTGTGTGTGTGTGTGTTTGAAATAGGGTCTTAGTATGTTGCCCAGGCTGGTCTTGAACTCTTGGGCTCAAGTGATCCTCCCAGTTCAGTCTTCTGAGTAATTGGGACTACAGGCAAATGCCATTCCTGGGACTGTGTATCTTTTGTGAGCCTCTGTCTTATCATCTATGAAATGCCGGTAACGATAGTAGCTTCCTCACAGGATGGTTGTAAGATTAAATGAAAGAAGTTCTTTAAAATAGTAAAGGGTAAGGGCAAAACAAATATGAGTTTTATTACCATGAGGTTAGTAACCTTGTCTTATAAAAAACTTCAGGCTGGCCTGGGGATATGGCTCAGTGGTAAAGTATGTGTCTGGCATGCATGAAGCCCTGGGTTCGATCCCTAGCACCACAAATAAATAAATATAGATATACAATAGTGCTTCTGGCTTTGTGTAGGTACCTGTAAGTAAATGAGAAAAAAAAAAAAGGTTTTAACACTGCAGGCTTCTGCACTTTAAAAGGTGAAATAAAATACCATCCTAGCAAGAATTGCAAATTAATTAATGCACTTGAACCCAAATCAAAAATAATTGTAGTTAATTCCTGATCACTTCTGTGATCGAAGACCATGCAAATCATCTCTCTCAAATGCGTAGATAACTTTGTATCACTGTGACAAAATGCCTGAGGTAAACAACTTATAAGGAGGAAAAAGTTATATTTACTCAAAGTTTTAGAGATTTTAATCTATGGATAATTGGCCCTGTTGCCTTTGGGCCTGTGACTAGGTAGCACATCATGGTGGGAAGCATGTGGCAGAGGAAACCTATTTACCTCATGGCAGCTGGAAAGCAAATAGACAAGAAGAGTGGGGGGGGGGGAGTCCCAATATCTCCTTCTAGAACATTCCCCCATGACCTAACTTCCTCCCCCTAGGTCCCACCTCTAAAGATTCCACCACCACAGGCTAGAAGCCAAGTCTTTAGTGTATGGGTGTTTGGGAGACATTTAAGATCCAAACCATAACCGAGAGTCACCACCTCCTGTCCTAAACTCCCCCACAAAATTACATTCTTTTAAATCGAAGTCTCTTTGATCCTCCCAAATCCCATCACATAACTCTCTTGTCTTTGTCCTTTTAGATTACTGTCTGCTCTTATGGATAGTTGTGAGGGGATTGTTTAAAAAGAAAAAAAAAACTTATGTGAGATATATATATATATATATATATATATATATATATATACACACACACATACACACACACACACATACATATATATATTTTTTTATTATTCAGTCAGTGCTTCTGCTAAGGAGTGAAGTTGGCTGAGATAAAAAGCTATGGCTGTTTTGAGACTTGTGACATGAGTATGAACTGTGACTCACTAAGAAAGAGTGGCCAGTTAGCTGCACTGCCCAAGGAAGATTTCTGGTCATCTGCATTATGAGGGCAGTGGGTATTTAAGAAAGGAAAACTGAGAATGATTCCAACTTGGAGGAGACTGGAAATCATTTTCTTTTCTTTCACTTTTTAATATTTTAATATCAGTCTAAATTTTATGTTGTAGGTGTCCAGTTCAAGATTGAGACCTGATTACACAGATCCTTCTTCCCAGAACAGACATGCATAAGGTGATAGTTTTATGTGTGCACATTGGAGTCAAATGGGTAAGTAAGTGTTCAAGCCCCACTTTTACCACTCTTTTTTTTTGGGGGGGGGGCGGGTACTGGGTCACTTTACCACGGAGCTTTTTATTTTTTTTTTTATTATTTTGAGTGTTGTGGTTTAGATGTGAAGTATCCTCCAAAAATTTATGTGTGAGACAATGCAAGAAAGGTAAGAGGTGAAATGACTGGGTTATGAGAGACTTAACTGAATTAGCGCATTAATCCACTGATAAGGATTAACTGGGTGGTAACTGTAGGCAGGTAGTATGATTGGAAGACCTGGGTCACTGGAGGTGTGCCTTTGGGGTTTATATTTTGTCTGTGATGAGGGCAACTCTCTCTGTTTCCTGATTGTCATGTCCTAAGCTGTTTTTCTCTGTCATGCCTTTCTTGCCCTGATATTCTGCCTCACCTCAGACACACAGCAATGGAGTGGGCCATCTATGGACTGAGACCTCTGAAACTGGGAGCACCAAATAAATTTTTCCTCCTCTAAAATTTCTTGTCTTTTGCTCATAGCTGCTAAAAAGCCGACTTAAAACAGACTGGGTCTTGCTAAATGGCATAGGCTGCCCTTCAACTTGGGATCCTCCTGCTTCAGCCTCCTGAATTGCTGGAATCAACAGGTAGGTACCACCATACCAGCACCATTTCTTTCTCTTATGACTCTGGGTGACTCAATTGTCAGTGTCCCTCTGCATAAAAGTGAAATAATACTGTCTCTTTATGAGACTATGAAGATAATTAAATAATGCAATGCATGTAAAGTTTGCACATATCTGTGCCCACTAAATGAAAGCTGTTACTATTACTATACATAATAGTGAAAGCAATGAATATGCTTCATATGGAAAACTTCCAGGTTTATTCTTAGAGAGCTATGCAGAGGTTATTTTCTTCCTCATTGTGGCAAGTGGATCAAACTTAACTCCAGAAATTAAGTCTAAGAAATAACTCCCAGAAATTATCATGAATTCTCATTGTTTCTGGTCCACATAATCTATCAAGTCACAACATGTATCCTATGAAGGTTATGCTTCTAATTACCATACTTGTTTCCTATGTTGAACCAGTTCTTATATTCTTACTGCTATGAAAACTTTAGGGCAAGGAGAAATACTGAGGAATGCTATTGGCCAAAGTATATTGTTACATTGTGTGTAGGTATGAATATATAAGAATCCCTCCATTGTGTACAATTAAAATGCACCAATAAAAAAATATGGGCGAAAAAACCCTTAAGGCACTTAGAATTTCATCAGCCGAGTAACCGGAGACATGGAGAGAACAAATGGTGAACTTTACACATAATCCAAAATTTTAATTTGACCCAACAGTTTAAATTATCGCTCTTTCCTTTCTTTTCCAGATCTATCTAGAGGGTAACCTTGAGCTCACACATACGATGCCTTTGTAGCCCACAGCCCTCAGTGGGTCTGCAGTGGGAGGCTTGGAAAGAAGAGGGAGCCTCTTCCTTAGGGTTCCAGAGCCCTGGAAGGAACCACAACTTGGCAGGTGGGGGTGGGCTGGATCTCAGCTCAGTCTACCTTCTCAACCAGGTGTCCTTGTGAAGCACACAAACTGCACAACTGTACACAGCAGCCCTGTTTAGCTATCGTGGTAATTTTGGATTATGTATCTGTTTTTCCCCTCTCTCCAATTCAAGATGAAAACAGTCTTGCTCCAAAGGAGTCATGAAACAGGGCAAGGGGAGAAACTCTGAATAATGGACTTGACTATTCTGAACCGTCAACATCCACTGATCCACCTTACTTCTCTCATTCTAAACCCACAGACTCAGCTGAAAAACCAAGAGTGTATTTACCTAGGATGGATTCCACCACAAACTATCTGAATTAATGTGGGAAGACCCGACTCGACTTTGATCTACCAGAGCAGAAACAGTGCTAATCTGGCTCACCATTGTTTCCCCAGCTCTTCACTAGTACTTGATCAATTAAAAAGGGTTAGATAAATACTTATTGCCGAACTGATTTTTTAAATAGGGGAATAATAAAGCCAATTGTGATTCTGCTTATCACTGTTATTCTTACAGTTTAGGCATGTCAAAAAATGCTTCAAACAATTCTTAAAAATGTATAGGGCAGTGGGAAAGAAATGCATTGGATTAAATCTTCAACAAGCAATTTTTGGTAGTTAAAAACAGGAACTTTCGCTTCTCAAATTTTTATATGTTAAGGTGGGGACACTACAGTCTCAGCTTCCTCATCTCTAGAATGGGGCTAAGAATGCCCCCCGCTGAGTTGTTGAGATAAATTAAATGACAATATATGTAAGAAACATTTAGTACAGTTACTGGCACATAGTAAACAATCAATGGTAGCTGATGTTTCCATGCTTTCAAAAGGCTAGAAAAAAATTAAGTAAAAGAGGAAAAAATATCATATAAACATGGCAAAATCTGGACAACTGATGATCCCTGGGCATGTGCATATAGAAGTTCACTGTATCATGCACTCTACTTTTGTGTACATTTGAAACCTTTCATTTATTTCTAAGCCAAAAAGCAGGAAATCTGCAATTTCCTCTAAACCACCCAAATACTCAGTCAAGACTTCATCTATTGCCTCAACAAAAATTTATTACATGCTGCCTGCCAGGACTTTGTGTGGTAGTACTACATGGGAGGGTGGGGGCCCTACCTTCAGGGAACCTATAGTCCAATTGGAAGAAAGACACTAAACACATAATCCCACATCCCACAAGTTACAGAAAATCCTCTAAGAGAAATGATCTGACTCTGTTGATAGTGAAGAACTGTGTTCAGAGAAGAAAAGTAAGAAAGGCCCCTCTGAACAAGTGATGTGAAAACAGACTTGAAGGAGCTTCTCTAGAAGATGGAAGAGGGGAGAGCACGGGTGGTTGGCTCTCAGTAAGAATGGAGCCTAATACAAGGAGAAAGGTGCTCTGAGGGGAGGCTAAAGAACTAGCAGAGCTTCGGAGGCCCCAGTAGCATTCAGACCCTTGTTCTGCACGCATTGGGAAGCCTCAAAAAGGAATAACAGAGTCCATGTTTATTAAAAGAATGCTCTCTGGTCACAGAACAGGTTGAAGGGGGATTGTGAATATGCATGGAATCTCTGAAGGATACACAAGAAGCCATTAGTCATGGCTGCCTCCGAGAGTGGGAACTGGGGGACTCGATAACAGAGGTTGGAGAGGGAGATGTAATTTTCATTGTAGATGCTGGGATTTTTTTTTTCCTTGTGGATAATTTTATTATTTTTATGTCAATAGAAAACTCAACAATGGAGGCTGGGGTTGTGGCTCAGCAGTAGAGCGCTCACCTTGCACGTGCAAAGTGCTGGGTTCAATCCTCAGCACCACATAAAAATAAATAAATAAAATAAAGATTGTATCCAACTATTATAAAAATTAAAAAACAAAAAAACTCAACAGTGCACATTTAACCCAGTTTAGTGACAAGTTCTTCAGCCTCTGCTTTTTCCAGTTTGGCAAGGTGAGCCTCAGAGTTTTGAACACAGGACACCCTCTCCTCAGTGATCTATTATTGTAATTGATATTGTTCATTGGCTTAGCCAGAGCTCCTGGATTCCAAGTTGACCTGTGTAAAGGCAATTGTGACTTACTTCTTCCGTGGACTATGTGTTTTAGTCTAGCTTTCTTTGATGGTATGGTATACCTAGATAGATGGTATTCTACCTAGGTATCCAGCTAGATAGAATCCACCTCAGGTACAGTTACCACCAGCTGAGCCTTCTGATTCACCCCAAGGTGACAGTATTAACCCCTGCTGGAAGGACGGATGATCTCTTAATAAGGATACCACCTTTGCCTTCAGCTTTCTTCTCAGCCAGGGACTCTGCTCTTGCTGTGTCTCTATACTTCTGGGTTAGCTTCTGCAACTGAGTGGCTGTCTGGTGGTCCCAAGCTTGAGCATATGAATGGCAGAAAGCATCTTCAGTCACTGAGAGAGGGAATCCTTTGCCACTGCAGCCAGAGGTAGCAGGCCCATTTGACAAAGCTGGTAAGGTCCCTTCTGGGCTGGATGTTCTATTCAGTGCCAAAATCCTTAGGCCTTTCCTCAAATGGGATTTATCACCTGCTTGGCCTCCTGCTTCTTCATGGCAGCAGGACCTGAGCCACCTTCTTCCTCTTGGCCTTCCTTCCTCCCAACATCCTGGGCAGCTGGAGGAGAGTGATACCCATGCCCTTTTGTACCGTTGATGGGTTTTCTATTAAGAACAAATAAAAACTCATTGTAAGAGAAAAACAATCACCTCTGTCAAATGAAAAAAAAAATATCTAAACCACACATCACAAGCACACACTTACACATACACACACACACACACAGCATCGCAATAGAGTGGAAGACAGGCTGACAACAGATTTCCGCCAAACAAAAGCTTCCCCCGTGATTTGGCTTCATTTGTCTTTATGCCTTCCGGCAGCATGGCCCTCCAGAAGGTCCAAGAAGGATGTTTCCAAGGAGAATGCTGGAGTTTTTGAGAGTCTTTTAAGGCCATGACTCTTGGAGCACTATTCAGGAGAGACTGCCTGAATGAAGAAAAGTGTTGAGGCACTCAGAGGTGGCTGGTTCCTGGAGGGTTTTTCTAGGGCAGGTGCTGGGCTTTGGAAGGTCCTTGAGAGGCTTGCCCAAGGCTTGGAGAGGGGGCTTAGAGCAAGGTAAAGATGATGCCTATGGGTCAAGGTGAAGGAGGGGCCTATGGGGTCCTCATCTTTGGGAACTGCCATTCTGTTGGCAGCAAAATATGCAACTTACTAAAGGAATCAGATGGTAGCTGATTTTATTCTGTGTGACCTTCCCCATGGCCTTTCTTTTTCTCCCTGTCATCCAATCATTTGATTACAATTTGCTTGAAGATTTTCTTTGTGACTCGTAAGAATATGGCTCAAAATATGTAAACCAGAGACTTTGCTACACGGTGGAATTACGGGTTACATGTTTGTTCTTCCTCATATCTGAATTTTCTCCAACATGTCTACTTTTTTAGCAGAGATGAACATGACCTTATCTTTCTCAAAGTTTTATGCACTTTGTCACCAAGAAATTGGAAACTTCAACTTTGTGCTTTCGTATCAGAAATACAATATAAAAAAAAATCAGGGTGTAGAACAGGTAAGGGATAGATACTGCCAAGGCTTTGAGCTTACATCCATACTTTTGTCTTTTCACCTTTTTTTTTCTTTTTGAGGTTTCTTGTACCTCAAAGTTACAAGATTTTTTTTTCTTGAATCTCCAGCTCTACATCCCCTGCCCCCACCTTATTCCCCCAACACCTGCAGCTGGGTCACCCTCTTGAACCATATTCTTCACTTCAGCTGCCTTTATAAATTAACTTTCTAAACTGGGAAAGCAATACTCCACACCGCTAAGCAGAAGCAGTTTCACAAAGGCAGATGGAAACAGAGAAATGGGACCACATTCACTTGGTGATTTGCATAGGGCCAGACTCTGAAAGCAGGGGCCTCTATATTCAGCCAAGGCATTCTCACAACTCCTGAAAAGTTACCCCTCCCCTTGGTCCGGGGCCTTATCTGATGATCCTCTACCCCTTTAGGGCTGTAGCTGTAGGAGTAGGTAGGGGCTGAGTACTTGCCCCAGAGCCAAGCTGCCTGGGTTCAAATCCTCACGCTGCCAATTCAGTTCTGTGCAATCAAATGACTTCATTTCACTGAGCCTCTATTTCTTCATTGGAAAAATGGGGGCAATATGAATTAAGTGAGATAATGCACGTGGCACCTAGTGAGTTCTTAGTGGATGTGAAGTATTTTAAATTTCAGTAATTCTTCCACTTCTTCCTGCAGCTTCTCAACTCTCAAATGTAAATTTCTCTCCTTTAGATGTCAGTTTTTAATTAAAGAAAAAAAAAAATATATATATATATATATATTCCCCTTCTCCCAGGGCATGGGGGTGCACACTTATAGTCCCAGGTATCCAGGGTGTGAGAAAGGAGGATTACTTGAGACCAGGAGTTCAAGGCCAGCCTGGTCAAAATTTCATCTGGATTGCTTCTGAGGTGTCACTAACATAAGCGAGAAAGAATAACCTGATTATTTGTTGAGCTATGATTGAATAGTTCCTCAGAACAGTGTCCTGTGTGTGGAAGAAGAAGAAAGTGGAGGAGGAGACATTGTAGACTGAGTTCTCACCAGAGAGGGGACAGATGAAGGAATCAGTCAGGAAGGCCCCCTGCAGGAGTTCAATGTTTAATTGTCTTAAATGATGGTATGAGAGGACAGACAGAGCCATGGTCAGTGATTCGAGATTTAGAACTGTACATCTCTAGAACAATAGTTCTCAACTGGTGGCAACTTTGCTCCTCAGGTACATTTGACAATTTCTAAAGATCTTTTTCTTATCACAACTGGATGGGGGAGGGGTGCTACTGGCATCAACGAGGCAGAGGATAAACATCCTACCTGCCCAGGACAGCTCCCTACAACAAAGAATTGTCCAGCCCCGAAAGCCAATAGTGCCAAGAAACTGAATTAGTAGGTTTTTGCTTTTTGAGATAAATAAATAAATGTACGCATTGAGCACTTATTATGGCAACTGCTCAGGCACTCTCCTCTGGACCATTTAATTCTTGCAACATCTGTGAGGCCAGTTATTATACATCTCTGCATTACAGACAGAGAGAGTCTTGGGAAACAGGGATCAGAAGCCCTCCTTTGTTCACCAGCATTCTTAAAATATGTTTTCAATTTTTTTTTTTTTTTTAATTTCTGGCAACAGTGTTTTCAGACTCAGCTGGTAATAGCATCCTCTTTTCCCATCATCGCATCTAGGTCTCATCCTCACTCACCTAATGCCCATACCCCTACAAATGCTTCTCTTTCTTGGAGAAAGGAATCAAAATGCAGAAAAGCAGTAGCCACGTGTGTTAATGATTATGTGATATCACCATAAAATTCCAGTCCCAGTAGCCTTCTCATCAATTCGTCTTTAGATAAGTCAAGATACTTCACCCCAATGGGCTGCTGTCCAAGCAGATTAAATTAAAAGAGCTTATAGCACACTAGAAAGAAACTTATCAACATGATTAGTCAGAAAGAGGTTTCCCTGGCTGTTTGTTAACGCATTTTACCAATCAAACAACTGAGGAATGTGACTGCTGGCTGTTGACCCCCGGTAACCCAACACCACTGTGCTGCTAAATTGATAAATTAGTTTAAAAGAATGTTTACCTTCTTTACTGTATGGCTCAACTGGATGTCCTTTTATAAGAGGATGAGCCTGGCTTCCAAGTGTCTGGTGTGAAAGGCAAAACACACAAAGAAACCCGAACTTACCATGTGAATGTACCACCTCAGACTCAGGTCCCTTGAGGGCAAAAGGCCACATCCCTTCTTAGAAGTCCACCAAGGGAGAATATAGATGGTCTTTCCATAAAGCCATGAGTGTCTCAGTAGGGAACATTAGGATGTGACCTCCAATCACACTCCCTTTCAGAACTACTTGACTTTGGTAGCTAATTCAGGTCTGAGATGTGCAAAGCAAACACAAAGGGTATTGCATCACTGAACAGGAATTTAAGTAAAGCAACAGCTTAGTGGCATTTGTAAGAGCTAATGAACATGTGTAGTTTAAGGACTGAGTGTTTGAAAGGAGCTGGCACTCCTGGGTCAGACTGAATGACTTAATGGCTAACAACCACAGCTACTATTTATTGAGCACTTATTATGGCAACTGCTCAAGGCACTCTCGTTTGAACCATTTAATTCTTGCAACATCTGTGAGGCCAGTGTTATTATACATCTCTACATTACAGACAGAGAGAGTCTTGGGAAACAGGGATTAGGAAGAATGCTCACAAAATTTGCCTCTGCAGATCGGATTGAGTGGCAGGTGTGGTGAAGTGCTGGCTGAAGAGCCCTGAGAGAAAATGCAAGAAGACAAAGTCAGAAAGGGAGGGGGCAGCCTGGGCACTCAAAGTAAGGCAAAAGAGGCTTGAGTGGTCCGACTAGAAGACCATCTGCCAGGGTCCAGAGCTCCAAAGTGTAGTGTGCAAATATTTTTGGTATAAAAGGTCAATGTAGGTGTTTAATAACAGTAAATCACTTAAAGAAGTTATTCATTTTTCAGTTGTCATGCCTTTGGATTAATTCAAGACGGAAAAATATCTGAGTTTGGTGCTGATATGTTTTTAAAGTTTAACGCATGATACTTTTTTTTTTTTTTAGCTAAGAGAAAGTAGGTCTTAGAGATTCTTTCTCTCATTACTGTTTGTGGGGTTTTGTTTGTTTGTTTGTTTTGCTTTGCTTTTTAGACAGGGTCTCACTATGTTGCCCAGGCTGGTTTTACACTCCTGGACACAAGGTATCCTCCTGCCTTAGTCGCTTGTGTAGCTAGGACTACAGATGCGCACCACTGCACCCAGCTTAGCTTGAGATTTTTTTCCTTCTTTTTGGTTGGGGGAAGTTCAGGGAGTTAAACCCATGGGCACTTTACCACTGAGCCATACCCCTAGCCCATTTTTATTTTATTTTTTTTTATTTTGAGATAGGGTCTCACTAAGTTGCTTAGGGGCTCACGAAGTTGCTGAGACTGGCCTCAAACTTGTCATCCTCCTGCCTCAACCTCCTGAATTGATAGGATTACAGGTGTGTGAAACTGTGCCTAACTAGACTGAGATTCTTCATAGGAAATCCAGCTAGAATTTAGGAACATTGTTTTGTTTTCATTGTATTTATTTTTGATGTCACCTTTTATTTATCATGAGTGATAACTGGTTACCATAAATAATACTTATGGTAATTATATAAAGTCTTATTTAAAGATGAATTCATTTTGTAGTAAATTTGTTGTAAAGAAAACTGGTTAAAAAGAAGGCTGAAGCCAGGCTTGGTGGCACACACCTGTAATCCCAGTGGCTCAGAAGGCTGAGGCAGGAGGATCATAAGTTCAAAGCCAGCCTCAGCAACTTAGTCTCTAAGCAACTTAGCAAGACCCTGTCTCAAAGTAAATAATAAAAAAGGGCTGGTGGTATGACTGAGTGGTTAAACACCCCTAGACTCAATCCCTGGTGCAAAAAAAAAAAAAAAAAAAAAAAAGGATGATACTCAGATATGGCAAAAACCTGGACAGTGGTCTGGGAATGACTAGAATTTTGGCAGCACTGCAGGTGTCCTAGAGAGAAGTGTCTCTTAGAGGAGAACTAAGACTCAGGAAATCAAGGCCAATTGGGAGGACTGTGGAAGAAAAAAAAAGAAAGATTTGATATCAGATTAGATATTCACAAGGGAAGATATTAACAAAAGGAAAATCCTTCCTTGAATTTGTATTTGTGCAATACTGAGAAAAGCAATTTAGCAAACATTTTCTTTATCTAAGACTATATAATGCAATAACTGGTTAAAAAAATGGAAATCCCTATCAATTAATTGACTGTTTTTGTTTACATAAGGACAAACCATCACTTATTTTTCTATCCAACAGATTGGTGGGTTAAACACACACACGCATACTCTCTCTCTCTCTCTCTCTCTCTCTCTCTCTCTCTCTCTCTCTCTCACACACACACACACACACACACACACACACACACACACACGCCTGAATGGAGAGCAGTCGTTTTGGCAACACACTGAATTGCTCTGTACAGGAATAGAACATTAAAACTTGGAGGAAGTGTTGGCCTTTTCCATACAACAAGGGAGCAGCTTTGTATCTGATGGAGTTTAAGGGGTAGCATATGACCTTCACCTTCCAACAGGCTTCCCTCTCACACAGGCATGCATCTGACACATACGCCATTTAGTTTACATGTAGAAGTAGGAATTGGAATGAAGCCTCGAACTAAGTTCATGATTAAATCTGGAGCATTGGAAAATGAGTCTCTTGATGAAGGGAAGTCTTGGAGGGCTGAAGAACGTGGGAGGCAGTGTGGGGACCTCAAGGGAAAGAAGAGAGGACCCTGAAGCCCACTGTGCCTGCTTCCTCATTTAGCTCAGGGTCACGCCAGCTGGGATTAATATGAGCCACCAGCTGACATCTGTCAATGATAGCTTGGTTCATCTTTGTTGTTAAATATTTCAAACATATAAGAAGTTAAAGGAATATTCTAATCATTAGTTACATAGTCATCATCTACATTGAATATTATTAACATTTTCAGCTCTATTTCAAGAGTCATCTTTGAGAATGGTGTTAGAAGTGTGGTCCTTAAGAGGCTCTGGAGTAAATCACCTGGGAAAGAAGGCCTTAGATATTGTCCAGAGCTACCCCAATGTTACTAAACATAATTCACATGGAATTAATGCTCTTATGAGAAGAGACCTGAGAGAGCTTCCTTTCTCTCCCTTTCTCTCTGCCACATGAGGACAAAGACAGAAGACAACCATCTATGAACCAAGAAGCAGGCCCTTACCAGCACTGGATCTATCAGCACCTTGATCTCAGACTTCCCAGTCTCCAGAACTAAGATATTAATGCTCAAGTCACTTAGTGTGTATTATGTCAGAGCAGCCCAAAGTGATTAAGAGACCCTACAAATAACAAGAAATCAAAGGCCGAGAGTAGTGAAGTGACCCACCTAAGGTGTGGCAAACACCCAGAGCCACACCTACACCCAGGCCTCCTGACTCTCCTGCCAGCCTCTTCCCCTCCACAGCCACCCACAGTTTTCCAGCAATGGATGGATACCTGCTCCTCCCTCTGCCCTTCAGAATCCTCAGGCTCAACCCCAAATCTGACTTCTCTATCATCTTATTTACATTTTTCTTTTCTAAATCTAGAATAAGTTCTACTGGCCTCCTCTCTCTCATCAAAGCTCTTTGGATAGAGCTATTTCCTGACCTATTAATCAGAGAGGCTCATGTTTCACACTAATGTTAACAGTAATCATGGCAGTAACTAACATCCATTCAGTGCCTACTCTGCGCCAGGCCCTCTGCTGAGGGCTTTGTAGGCCTTGTCCATTGACCCTCCACAGCAGTATTCTGAGGTCATTACTATGATTTCCACTTTAGAGATGAGGTAACAGAGGCTCTGAGATGTTAAGGCTCAGCCATGGGCACAGCTAGAAAGAGCTGGGATGCCACACCTGCAGGCCCCACTGGAGCACGGGTGGAGCTCAGGTGCTTTGCCAGCGGGTCTCCTCTTATCTCTTCTCTCTCCTCATCACCTAAACCAAGGGGATCCCCAAGCCTAGCTGCCTCAAGAAACACTCAGGAGTTTCTTAAAAACCAGGCATGGTGGCACACTCCTGTCATCCCAGTGACTCTGGAGGCAGAGGCAGGAAGATTGAAAATTCAAAACCAGCTTCAGCAATTTAGCAAGATCCTGTTTCAGAAAAGAGGGCTGGGGATGTAGCTCAATGGTTAAGTGTCCCTGCATTCAAATCCCAGTACAATCAATCAATCAATCAATCAATAGCTATATACTGAGGGCTGAAGGGGCAGCTCACTGTAGAGCACTTGCCAGCATGCACAAAGTCCGTAATTCGATCCTCAGCACTAAAATGAAATAAAATAAATAGATTCTGCCACATAGACACACACAGGCTCCTTGCCTCTCACCAGGTGATGCCCTGCACCACCTGGGGACGCACCCTCAAGAAGGTCATTGCCCAGTGGTGCAAACCTATAATCCCAGAGTCTCGGGAGGCTGAGGCAGGAGGATCTCAGCAATGGCAAGGCACTAAGTAACTCAGTGAGTCCCTGTCTATAAATAAAATATAAAATATAAATATAAATAAAATAAAAATATAAATAAAATATAAAATAGGGCTTATTGGTTGAGCATCCCTGAGTTCAATCCCTGGTACCAAAAACAAACAAAAAAAGGTCATTGCCAAATGCGGCCCCTCAACCTTGTACCTCCAAAGCCAAATTGACAAGTGAATCTCGTATGAAAGTGCAGAACAGTCCACAGAATCTTTTTTTTTTAATATATTCTTTTAAAAAAAATACCTTTATTTCATTTGTTTGATTCTCTTGTGTTGCCAGGGATTGAACTCAGTGCTTCATGAATGCTAGGCAAGCCCTCTACCACTGAGCCACAACCCCAGCCCCCAAACAATCTTAACAAAGTCGAAGTTGGAAG